>NW_006798890.1:558552-563568 GCF_000442215.2 Lipotes vexillifer | reverse complement strand
TCTTTTTTTTTTTTTTTTTTTTTTTTTTTTTTTTTTAAGAATAGCTTGAGAAAGATAGGTGTTAACTCTTCTCTAAATATTTTGTAGAATTCACCTGTGAAGCCATCTGGTCCTGGACTTTTGTTTGTTGGGAATTTTTGATTACTGATTCAATTTCATTACTAGTGATTAGTCCATTCATATTTCCTATTTCTTTGATTCAGTCTTGAATGATTGTATGTTTCTGGGATTTTATCCCTTTCTTTTAGGTTGTCTACTTTGTAGGCATATAATTTTTCATAGTATTCTCTGATGAATCTTTGCATTTCTGTGGTGTCAGTTGTGATTTCTCCTCTTTTATTTCTGATTTTGTTTATTTGGGCTTTTTTTCTTGATGAGTCTGGCTAAATTATTTTTTACTTTGTTTATCTTTTCAAACAATCAGCTCTTAGGTTTATTGATCTTTTCTATTGTTTTTTCAGTCTCTATGTCATTTATCTCTACTTGGATCTTTGTTATTTCCTTCTTTCTACCAACTATGAGCTTAACATGTTATTTTTTTAGTTCTTTGAGGTGTAAAGTTAGATTGTTTGAGGTCTTTCTTTTTTCTTAATGTAGGCATTTATCTCTATGAAATTTCCTCTTAGAATAGCTTTTGTTCTATCCCATAAGTTTTGATAAATTGTATTTCCAATTTCATTTGTCAAAAGATATTTTTTGATTTCTCTTTTGATTTCTTCTCTGACCCATTTGTTGTTCAGGAGCGTGTTGTTTGATTCCATTTATTTGTGTGTTTTTCTGTTTTCCTTCTGAACCTGATTTCTAATTTCATACCGTTGTGATAAGGAAAGACGCTTGACATGATTTCAGTCTTCTTAATTTTATTGAGACTTCTTTTGTAAACTAACATGTAATGTATCCTGGAGATTGTTTCATGTGTACTTGAGAAGAATGTGTAACTCTGCCACTATTGAATATTTTATAAATGTCTGTTAAGTCCATCTGATCTAATGTGTAGTTTACGTCAAGTGTTTCCTGATTGATTTTCTGTCTGGATGATCTATCCATTGATTTAAATGGGGTATTAAAGTCCCCTACTATTATTGAATTGCTGTCTATTTCTCCCTATAATTCTGTTAATATTTGCTTTATATATTTAGGCACTCCTATGTTGGGTACATAAATGTTTACAAATATTATATTCTCTTGTTGAATTGACCCCTTCATCATTGCATAATGCTGTTCTTTGACTTTTGTTAGTCTTTGTTTTAAAGTCTATTTTGTCTGGTATTAAGTGTTGCTACCTCAGCTTTTTTCATTTCCATTGGCAAGGAATACCCTTTTCCATCCCTTCACTTTCCGTCTGTGAGTGTCTTCTTTAGGTTTGAAATGAGTCTCTTGTAGGCAACATATATATTGGTCCTTTTGGTTTGTTTGTTTGTTTTTATCCATTCAACCACCCTATGTCTTTTGATTGGAAAATTTAGTCCATTTACATTTAAAGTAATTATCAATAAGAATGTACTTATTGTCATTTTGTTAATTGTTTTGTATCTGTTTTGTTGTTTCTTTGTTACTTTCTTCTCCTTTCTCTCTTCTCTTATGATTTGATTGTTTTCTTTAGTGTTATGTTTAGATTCCTTTCTCATATTCTTTTGTGTATTTACTATATATTTTTTCTTTGTGGTTACCATAAAGTTAACATTATAACATCCTATGTTTATAACAGTCTCTTTTAAGTTGATAATAACTTAATTTTGAACACATTCCAAAGCTTTATAGTTCCCCCTATTTTATATTTTTGATGACACATTTTACATTTTTTAAAATTTTGTGTATCCCTTAACTAATTTATTTTACTTTAAATCAATTTTACTACTTTTGTCTTTTACCCTTCATACTTGCTTTATAAGTGAACTGTTTTATGGATTTACTTTTTTGGTGAGATTTTTACTTTCATATGTTTTCTTAATACAGTAAGTCCCCTACATACAAACGAGTTCCATTCTGAGAGTGCATTCATAAGTCCAATTTGTTTGTAAGTCCAACAAAGTTAGCCTAGGTATCCAACTCACACATTCAGCTATATAGTACTGTATTGTAATAGGTTTATAATATTTTTCACACAAATAATACATAAAAATCAAACACAAATAAAACATTTTTAATCTTACAGTATAGAACCTTGAAAAGTACAGTAGTACAGTATAATAGCTGGCATACAGGGGCTGGCATGAAGTGAACAGACAAGAAGAGTTACTGACTGGAGAAGGGAGAGGAGGTGGGAGATGATAGAGCTGAAGGATCATCATCAATAGTAGATGGAGGGCAAGCTACAATTTCACTCATGCCTGATGTTGATGGCACAGGTTCTGGTTCCTCGCTGGATTCAATTCTATCTACCCTCTTGAAAAATGTCTGGACGTCAGTGACGTCTAGATAGTAGCTCTTTTTTTCTCATCATAGATGACACAGTAGCACTGGATTGCATTCTGAACGGCTGCTGCAACCTTCATCTTTTGTTCTACATTTGGGTCCTGTGCTTCAAAAACTAACAGTGCCTCCTCAAATAAAGAAAATCCCCTTGCCATTTCCTATGTTGTGAATCTCTTCAGTTCTTCAGTTACTTCTTCCTCTTGTCTCTCTTCATCCTTTCTCTGAACTTCCAATTCCATCAGGTCTTCATTAGTAAGCTCCTCATGTTGCACAGCAACAGTACTGTATGGTAAAGTACACAAAAGCACAACCAGTTGTAGAGGATGCATGCACGTGACAATGTGTGCCAGACATGTGAACTAACTTATGTGATTGGACATGCAAACTCATGTTTGCTTCTTTGAAAGTTTGCAACTTGAAGATTTGTATTTAGGGGACTTGCTATATTAATTAGTGTCTTTTCTTTTTAGCTTAAAGAAGTCCCTTTAAAGTTTCTTGTAAGGCTGGTTTAGTGGTGATAAACTCCTGTAGCTTTTGTTTATCTTTAAAATGCTTATCTCTTTCAATTCTGAATGATAACCTTCCCAGGTAGAGAATTTTTGGTTGGCAGTTTTTTCCTTTCAGCACTTTGGATACGTAATGCCACTCCCTTCTGGCCTGTAAATTTTCTGCTGAAAAGTCTGTTAATAGCTTTATGGGGTTCCCTTGTACATAATAAGTTGCTTTCTCTTGCTGCTTTCAAGATGATCTCTTTATCCTTAACTTTTACCACTTAATTATGTGTCTCAGTGTGTTTTTCTTTAGGTTCATCGTATTTGGAACTCTCTGGGCTTCCTGGGCCTTGATTTCTCTTTCCTTCCCCAGATTAAAGAAATTTTCAGGCATTATTTCTCAAATAATTTTTCTAGTCCTTTCTCTCTCTCTCTCTTCTCCTTCTGGGTCCCCTATAATGTGAATGGTATACTGTTTGGTATTTTCCTAGAGGTCCCTTAAGATATCCTCAGTTCTTCTAATTCTTTTTTCATTTTAGTGCTCTGGGTATCTTCCTCTGCTTTGTCTTCCAGTTTGCTGATTTGTGCTTTTATTTTATCCATTCTGCTGTTTAACCCCTCTATTTAATTTTTCAGTTGTTATAACCTCTGTTCGATGCTTTCTTATATTTTCTATTTTTGTTGAAATTCACACTGGGCTCATCCATTCTTCTCCTGAGATTGGTAAGCATCTTAATGACCATTACTTTGAACTCTTTATTAGGTAGGTGCCTTATCTCCATTTCATGAAGGGAATTTGCCTTGTTCTTTAGTTTGGAACATATTACTGTCTCCTCATTTTGCCTGTCTCTCTGTGTTTGTCTATATGTATTAGGTGAAATGGCTACCTCCCTCAGTCTTGAATGAGTAGTCTTGGGTAGGAAGGAAACGTTCCGTGTGGCCTAGAAGTGCAATCCCCCTGGCCTCCAGAGCCAGGAACTCTATAGGCTTCTCACATGTGAGCTGCATGCACCCACTGGCTGTGATAGGGCTATGGCTGCTCTGTGGGGAGGGTAGGGCTCAGGGCACTTGCCTGGCCTGGTTGTCAATTGGCCTCCACATGGGGAGGGTGGGGTTTGTTTAGCTTGCCTGTTCCATTTGTGGCTTGGTCTCTGCACAGGGTGGGTGGGGCTCAGATTCTTGTCCAGCCTGGTTGCAGCTTGTCTGCAGAGTTGAGGTGGTGGGTCTTGGGGTGCTTGCCCAGCCTAGTTGTGGGTCAGACTCTGTATGGGGTGGGCAGGGCTCAGGGTGTCTCCTGGCTTGGTCGCTGCTCTGCTGCTGTGCAGGGAAGGTGGGACTCAGGGTGTTCACACATGCTGATTGTGGCTCAGTCTCTGTGCAGGGTGGGCAAGGATCAGGGCACCTGCCAAGGCTAATTACTGCTTGGGGTGCTTGCAGACCCAGCTGTGGTCTGTGCACTGTTTGGGGTGGTAGGGCTCAAGGCACTTGCCTGGCTCAGTTTCAGTAGAGCCTTAATTCTTGATAATGCCACTCAATGCTCAAAACCTTCCATGGCTGTACATTGGTTAACAGTAAAGTCCCCTTTCTTCAGCTGAGGATCAAAATCTTCCATGATTGAGAGCTGTGGAAGCCCTTGATGCTGCCCACTAGTATTTCTTGTCTTCTCCTTCCAGTCACATGGGTGATTGTCCTTCCAGCACCTTGACATTAGCCAAATCCATGAGGTTTGATCTGGCCAATAAAATGTGAGTAAAATTGACATAGGTCATTTCTAGGTGGAAATGTTTAAGAGTTGGCGAGCCATTCTCCACGGTTCTTCTTCCCTTGCTCCAATGATCATGGAAGTATGCATCGAAATGGAGGGGCCATAAAACTGAAGAATCCTTGAATGCTGAACCAATGTGGAGAAAAGCTATCCTAGATAGGTATTTGGACTGACAAGGGATTTTTTGTGAGCTAGAAGTCACTTTTATTGTGCTTTATCATTGACATTTGGGACTGTTATTGCAGTACGACTTAGCTTGTCATGATTGGTAACAGAATTCTCTCCCTGTTATAGCTTTACCTGTAGCTACTTTCCTTACTTGGAAGAACATGGATTTTTTTTTTT
>NW_006798890.1:529283-558471 GCF_000442215.2 Lipotes vexillifer | reverse complement strand
TTTCGGTACGCGGGCCTCTCACTGCTGTGGCCTCTCCCGCCGCGGAGCACAGGATCCGGACGCGCAGGCCCAGCGGCCACGGCTCACGGGCCCAGCCGCTCCGCGGCACGTGGGATCCTCCCGGAGCGGGGCACGAACCCGCGTGCAGGTGGACTCCCAACCACTGTGCCACCAGGGAAGCCCAGAACATGGATTTTGACATCAGAAGACTTACTCAGTTTTCACCTTTAGAGGAAGGAGATAAATAATATTTGCCATACAGAGTAGTTTTCTTGTCCCACAGTAGGTCAACATAAAATATTTCATCTCTTCTCTCCACCCCAGCACTGCAGCCACATCAGAATACTTGCTTTTGCCGCCATACACCTGGCATTTTTAGAAAAGAAATCTGTCCTGAATTCTTTATCTTAAACCTGAGTTTTTGATAAATAACAATATCGTAGGGGGCAGTATTGGGAGCCAGTCAGAAAGCAGCCTGAAGTTTATCAAAGGAGTTGATCTGGGCTTTTAAACAGAAAAGTAAACATTCCTGAAAGGCAGAAAGATGAATAGATTAAGCGTATAAATTAGGAAGATAAATGCTCTAAAACTAAGCTCTCTCACATGTAAAGACTGTTATAGTTAATGAAAAGTGAACACTTCAGTAGCTTTTACTTACAAGACTTCAGCAGTGTACTACATTTAGTCATTCATTCCAAAACATTTACTAAGTTTTTACCACATGCCAGCGGGTGTTTTAGGCACTGGGATAAAGCAATGGATAAGATAGACAAGGACTCTACCCTTTAAGTATTTGCTTTTTAGAAAGGAGAGATAGAGAGTAAACAAGTAGACAATACTTTCAGATGGTGATAAATATTATGAAGGAAATAAACCTTGTATGGCAGAGAGGAACAGTGCTGGTGCTTATTTGGTTTGGGTCATCCAGAAAACCTCTTTCACGGGTGATGGGTGTGCTGAGCACTGAAGCTAAGAGCCAGCCAAGGTAATGTCTTGGGGAAGAGGGAAAAGCAATTGAAAGATTTTGGTGTGCGAAAGGGCCTTAAGGGGTAAGAAGGGAGGGCATGTGACTGGGCAGTAGAGTAAAGGACAGAACATATAGGATAAGGTGAGAGAGGTAGACATGGGCCAGAATATGCAAGGCCTGTGGGCCACCATAAAAGGTAGGAATAAAATTCAAATGGCAATGGGATGATGTGAAACCCTTAGAGGATTTTTCTTTCCATTTTTTAAAAAATGATGTAAAACTGACATACACTAAGCTACAGGAACTTAAAGAGTACAATTTTATAAGCTTTGACATGTGCATGCATCCGTAGAACCATTTCCACAATCAAGATGGTAGATGTATCCATCACCACCAAAAGTCTTCTTGTATTCTTTTATAATCTCTTCCTTCTGGCATCTTGATCCCCTACCATCCAAGACTACCACCGATCTGCTGTCACTATAAATCTGTTCACTTTAAAAAGAACTTTACATAAGGCAATCATATAGTGTGCTCTTTAAGAAAAAGCTAGCTCATTTTACACAACATAATTATTTTGGGATTCATCCATTTTGTGTCTTCATGTTTTATCACTGAGTAGTTTTCCATTGCATGAATATACCACAATTTTTATATCCATTGACCTGTTTGTTGATGGATGTATTATTTTTTTCTAGTTTTTGGCTATTGCAAAGAGAACTGCTAGGAACATTCATGTACTTTGTATGGATTTGTGTTTCATTTTCTCTTGGGCAAATACCTTGGAGTGGAATGGCTGGATCATGTGGTAGCTGTATGTTTAGCATTTTAAGAAGCTGCCGAACTGCTTTCCAAAGTGGTTATAGCATTTTATATTCCCACCATCAGTGTATGAGTGTTCTAGTTTTTCAAATCTGTCAACACTTGTTATAGTCAGTCTTTTAAAATTTTAGCCATTCTAATCGATGTTTAGTGGTACCTTATTGGATTTTAATTTGCATTTCCCTACGGCTATGCTATTGAGCATCTTTTAAAATTTCCATTTAAAAAAACTGAAGTATAGTTGATTTACAATATTGTGTTACAGGTGTACAGCAAACTGATTCAGTTTTTATATATATATTATTTTCCAGATTCTTTTACCTTACAGATTGATACAAAATATTGAATATAGTTCCCTGTGCTATACAGTAGGTCCTTTTTGGTTATCTCTTTTATGTATAATAGTGTGTATATGTTAATCCCAGACTCCCAATTTATCCCCCCACCTTCCCCCTTTGGTAATCATAAGTTTCTTTTTTATGTCTGTGAGTCTGTTTCTGTTTTGTATGTAAGTTCATTGGTATCTTTTTTTTTTTTTTCAGATTCCACATATAACTGATATCATATGATATCTGTCTTTTTCTGTCTGGTTTACTTCACTTAGTATAATAAGCTCTATGTTCATCCATGTTGCTGCAAATGGCATTATTTCATTCTTCTTTATGGCTCAGTAGTATTCCATTGTATATATGTATCACATCTTCTTTATCCATTCATCTGTTGATAGACATTTAGGTGGTTTCCATGTCTTAGCTATTGTAAGTAATGCTGCAGTGAACACTGGAGTGCATGTATCTTTTTTCAATTATGGTTTTCTCCAGATTATGCCCAGGAGTGGGATTGCTGGATCATATGGTAGTTCTATTTTTAGTTTTTTAAGGAACCTCCATACTGTTCTGTTGAGCATCTTTTCATGTGCTTATTTGACATACATATATCTTTTTTCTGCAGTGTATGTTCAAATCTTCTGTTGATTTTTAAAAATTGGGTCTTTTGTTTTCCTACTATTGAGTTTTGAGAGTTCTTTTTGCATTTCAGATACAAGTTCTTTATCAAATTAGTGCTTTGTAAATAAATATTTTCTCTCAGTCTCTGGCCTTTCTTTTCATTCTTTTCATTCTCTTAACAGTGTCTATTAATGTATCAATTTGTTCTTTTATGGATCATGGTTGTATTGTGATAGCTAAAAAATCTTTGCCTGACCCAAGGCTACAAAAGTTTTTTCCTCTGTTATCTTCTAAAAGTTTAATGGTTTAGGTTTTTTAAAAATTTCACAAATATTTATTTACATTTTCTTTATCCCTTTATTCATCAACAGACACTTACTTAGGCTATTTCCTTGTCTTGGCTATTGTGAATAATGTTACAATGAACATGGGGAAACATACCTCTCTGAGATAGGGATTTCATTTCCTTCAACTATATACCCAGAAGTAGGATTGCTGGATCATATTGTAGTTCTATTTTAAATTTTTTGATGTAGTTCCATACTGTTTGGCTTAGTGGTTGTACCAGTTTTCATCCCCACTAACAGTGCATGAAGAGTCCCTTTTCCCTGAATCCTTACCAACACTTATTTCTTGTCTTTTTGATAATAATCATTCTAACAGATATGAAATAATAATCTCATTGTGATTTTGATTTGCATTTCCCTGATGGTTAGTGATGTTGAGCACCTTTTCATGTACCTTGTGGCCATTTCATGTACCTGTATTTCTTCTTTGGAAAAATGTCTATCCAGTTTCTTTGCCCATTTTAAAATCATATATATATTTTTTCTATTGAATTGCATGAGTGCCTTTTACACCTTGGTATTAACCTTTTATCAGATATATGGTTTGCAGATATTTTCTCCCATTCCATATGTTGCCTTTCCCTTTGATTTTTTTTTCTTTTGTTGTGCAGAGGATTTTTAGTTTGATGTAGCCCAATTTGTTTATTTTTGCTTTTGTTGTTTGCGTTTTTGATATCATATACAAAAAATTATTGCCAAGATAAATGTGAAGGAGACTTTTCCTCTAGAAGTTTTATGGTTCTCAGGTCTTACATTTAAGTCTTTAATCCATTTCAAGTTAACTTTTGTGAGTGTACAGTTTAGGTTTTACATTAGGTTTTCACATGATCTATTTGAGTTCATTTTTCCTGTATTGTATGAAGTATAGATAAAAGTTCACTTTTTTGCATATGAATGTCTGCTTCAGCACCGTTTTTTGAAAAGACTATTTTTTCTCCATTGAATTGCCATTTGATTCTTTGTTAAAAAATCAGTTGTCTACATATGTGTGGGTCTATTTCTGAACTCTATTTGATTCCATTGATCTATTTGTTTATTTGTCTATGACAGTATCAAATGTCTTCATTATTGTAGCTTTATAATGTCTTGAAATTAGATAGCAATAGCCCTGCAATTTTGTTCTTCATCAAAGTTGTTTTGACTATTCTAGATCATTTCCATTTCCACATAAATTTTAGAATCAGCCTGTCAAGTTCTGCAAAAAACCCTGCTGGGATTTTGGCTGGGCTTTTGGTTGGGATGTGTTGAATCAACAAGACAAAATGGGGAGAATTGACATTTAAACATCTAAACCCTGAATAGAATTTATCTCTCCGTTTATTTTGGTCTTCTTTGACCTCTGCAATATTTTGTAGTTTTAAGTGTATAGGTTATTCACAGCTTTTGTCAGACTTAGTCGTATTTCACATTTTTGATGCTTTTGTAAATTGTATGTTTAACTTTCTATTTATGATTGTTTATTGCTAGTATATAGAAATACAATTGTTTTTTTGTTGTTCTGTTTCACAAATACAATTTTTATTCTATTCATTTTTTTGGTCTTTTTTTTTAATGTCTTTATTGGAGTATAATTGCTTTACAATGGTGTGTTAGTTTCAGCTTTATAACAAAGTGAATCAGCTATACATATACATATATCCCCATATCTCCACCTTCTTGCGTCTCCCTCCCACCCTCCCTGTCCCACCACTCTAGGTGGTCACAAAGTACCGAGCTCATCTCCCTGTGCTATGCGGCTGCTTCCCACTAGCTATCTATTTTACATTTGGTAGTATATATAAGTCCATGTCACTCTCTCACTTCGTCACAGCTTACCCTTCCCCCTCCCCATAATACAATTGATTTTTGAACATTGACAGTGTATTCTTCCACTTTGCTAAACTCACTTAGTAGTCTTAGTAGTGTTTTTGTAAAGTATACAGAATTTTCTACATAGATGGTTATGTTATCTGTGAGTAAAGACAGTTTTATTTCATCTTTTCCAATCTAGATGCATGATATTTCATTTTCTTGCTTGACTATGCTTACAAGACCCTCCAGTACAATGTTGAATTGATGTAGTAAGAGTAGACATCATTGTCTTGTTCCTGATCTTAGGAGAGAAAGCATTCAGTCTTTTACCACTAAGAATGATTCCAGCTGTAGGTTTTTCACAGATGTGCTTTATCAGACTGAGGAAGTTCCATTCTTTTCTTAGTTTGCTAAGAGTTTTTACCAGAAATGGATG
This sequence comes from Lipotes vexillifer, assembly GCF_000442215.2. NCBI lineage: Eukaryota > Metazoa > Chordata > Mammalia > Artiodactyla > Lipotidae > Lipotes > Lipotes vexillifer. The sequence goes on along the minus strand of NW_006798890.1, from coordinate 553,161 downwards.
TTGGTTATTGTCAAGTGCTTATTATTATTATTTTTTGGCATTTATTGAGATGGCTATATATATTTTAGTTTGTTCATATAGTGAATTACATTAATTAATTTTTTGCATACAAAACCAGCTTTGAATTCCTGGGATTGATCCTACTTGGTCATGATACATTGACTTTTTTAATATTTTTAAATCCAATTTGCTAAAATTTTGTTTATAATTTTGCATTTATGTTTATGTGGCCAATTACATTTAATATAATTACTAACATACTTAGGTTTAGGTCTGTCATCTTGCTATCTGTTTTCTATTTGTCCCATCTGTTCTTCACTTCCTTTTCCCTTATTTTCTGCCTTCTTTTGGATGGGATATATTTTTATGATTCAGTTTTATCTCCTTTTTGACTTGTTAGTTAGATCTCTTTGTTTTGTTATCTTAATGGTTACTTTAAGGTGTGTAGTATACAGAGCAGCTTAGTATTCCCCTTGGGAAACCTGGAAAAGAAATAGAGAAGGGCAGTCTTATTCTCTTCCCTGGGCCCCATGATCTTTTCTAGTGGGCCCAAAGGTCAGGGATGCCTTGGGTTCCAGCGCTTTGGGTGAGTATGGTATACTCAGTGTAAATTTTGTAGTCACTGGGGCAGTTTATCCTGTTTTTAAAACTCTAGTCAGCTTCTCTCTGACCATCAGACAAAGGAGATTATGGGAGAAGCCACATATCAAGAGGCAGCCCCTGCAAATCTACCAGGACAGTTGATGGAACAATGTGGAAACACAAGGGTAACAGTAGACAAGGGTGCCGGAAGCCTGGCTCAGACCTGTCCTGTGCTCCTCCCGGGTGGAGCCACCTCATTGCTCAGAAGCAATGCTCTTCTCAGCTGAGACCTCCCACCTGTCTACCCAGCCTGGCATATGGTATATGTTGGCACAGTTTGGCAAAACTCATAGATTTTAATGTGCTGGTGGTGTGAAATGCTGAGAACCTTACAGACTGAGTCTCTTTCAGTTCCTCAAGAGTTCTACACTCTTCACCAGCAGGCCTTTGCCCATGTGGTCATCTCAGCTTGGAGCAGTCTCCTCTTGGTTCTGATTCCATGTGCCTAGATCCTAGAGATTTCAACCGAAGGTGAATCTTTCTCCAGAGAGTTTTCCCCACGCTCTCCCCACCCACACACCTAAAGTTTTAGATTGCCCTCCATGTGCTTCTGTTTCATCCTCCTCCCATCTCAGATAACGCCTGCTTCCTTATAGAGCTTATGGTCCAGTGGGGAGAGAGAAAAAGAAATGATGTCTTTTTACATCTGTTACTGACTCGATGCCACACCTTGTTCAAAGTTCTGCAGACAGACAATAATATTGTGGGATGGATAAATGAGTGAGATTGTTAGTAAGGCAGGTGGATTGTCTGCACAGTGAGAACTGTGAGCCTGAGAGGGGCTATCCTGGAGGTTTTGGAGTATTCAGAAGTTTGAGGGACAAGAGAGTAAACAATCCTTAATAGCACAGATAGAGTTAAGGCTGTTCCCCTCCACATCTTCCTGCAGTTTCCCCTCCAGCTGCATCTCTAAGGCATCCAATGACCATCTGTGATGTGGATAAATCCTCACCCCCCACAACCAGGATAATCATTATCTTGACTTCTAACAGCATGTATTAATTTTGCCTGTTTTTGTTGGAATTATGTAGTATATATGTCTTTTGTGTCTGATGAACTATCTTTTTTATATGACCCAGGAGTTATGCTTCTTATATGTCATTATAAAAACATACTAAGGGGCTTCCCTGGTGGTGCAGTGGTTGAGAGTCCGCCTGCCGATGCAGGGGACACGGGTTCGTGCCCTGGTCCAGGAAGATCCCACATGCTGCGCAGCAGCTGGGCCCGTGAGCCACAACTACTGAGCCTGTGCGTCCGGAGCCTGTGCTCCACAACGGGAGAGGCCACAACAGTGAGAGGCCCGCGTACCGCAAAAAGATTTTAGGGTAGAAATGGATGAAGAATAAAACAAAGTAGGAAAGAAGATAATTTTAAATTTCAATGATCTTATTTTTAAGTAAAAGGGCATTCATTAGAAATAAAAATGAGAAGTTTTAATCTAGTGAAATGAAAGGCTAAGAGTTGAAATATAATAATGAGAAAGTCTGGATGAAATTAAAAATAAGATGAAAGGCTAAAAAATAATGAATAAAAATATGAAAATGAAAGAGGTAAATGATAATGATTATAGGCCATAACCTACGAAGTGAAAAAGTTAAGAAGAGGCTCTTTAAAATGTAAAATAGGAATTAAAAAACTAAAAATATAAAGGTAAAAAGTTAAACTATAGTATGTACACATGTATGTTGTTAAATGATTAAGAAAATATTTTTAAAAGAAAATATTAAAAAAATATGAGAATGAGGACAAAGCATATAGCAAAGCATATTAAAAAAATCATTGGGGCTTCCCTGGTGGTGCAGTGGTTGGGAGTCCGCCTGCCGATGCGGGGTACGCGGGTTCGTGCCCCGGTCCGAGAGGATCCCGCGTGCCGCGGAGCGGCTGGGCCCGTGAGCCATGGCCGCTGAGCCTGCGCGTCTGGAGCCTGTGCTCCGCAGCAGGTGAGGCCACGACAGTGAGAGGCCTGCGTACCGGAAAAAAAAAAAAAATCATTGGTGAGGCTGAGCATCTTCTGATCACTTGTTTGGGCAGCAGGAACTCTGATGGGCAGAAGTCCAAATGGTGCTCCTAACCCTCCCTGCCTTCACCAGCCCAGAGGCAACACTTCTGTCAAACAGTTGGTGGGGACGTGAGCCTTGGACAGAAGGTTCAAGCTGTGGTCATCCTGGTCTTAGTGCGTCATTCTGTGTATCAGTGAAGAAATGCTAACTCATCTGATAAATCAATTCTTGTAGAGCTCTTAGCATCTTAATGGCACCTAGTAGATATTTGCTAAATGTTCTAAAGGATCAAGTGGTTGGTGGAGAGAAGTGAAAGGGGCTACAGAATTTGATGTCAAATCCCACTTCCCAGGAAATTGCAGAGGGCCCAGACAATTTTTTATGAGAATGAATGGTAATCACAAATATACATCTGTTCCTAAAATGTGTCTAGCACGGCACTAGGTAGGCATTTTCCCACATGTGGTCTCATTTTAGAGCTCATAACAGCCTTGCTAGTGTCATATTTTGTAGATTCTCAGACTCTACATTTCCACATGTTAGCAACTCTAAGATCAAGTTGCATCTTACAATCTACGTGATAAGAGAGCCTTATGTTGTGGTTTAATTGTTAGTGTGTTTTTCTAAACGTACATAGAACAATGGTGAATCTTACAGTTTATGGTGTGTTAGATTTGATGAAATACAGTAGATGCTACTCTGCATGCTTTCCAGAGGAGAAAACTGAGACTCCAAGAGGCTAAACAAGCTGCCTGACATCACACACTGGTGTATGCAGAGCCTGGTGTGACATACAGATTCCAAAATGTGTTCTTTTTTCCCCTGGAAACACGAAGGCTGGAAATTATCTGACCCACACTGGGGAGGTCAAACCCCAGAATGTGAAAGCTGAAATGCTCCCAGGAGGCAAGTGGGTTCTATGCACCAGGGTAGAGGTGGCTGGGAATCTTGCCTTGACTCTCCACTGCTCCCAGTTCACTGTATTGCTTCTTCCCAAGACTTGCTTTCTGTTTTCAACATCTTTTCCTGTTTCCCTATTTTTGATTTGTTTAGGTTTGTTTGTTTGCTTTTTGCCTTTGTCTTCCCAGCTGCTGGTTTCTTCAGAGTCAAGGAGACACCCAGCTGGAGGGAAGTATCAGGCTCCCATAGTGTTTTTCTCTTCCACTTCTCTCCAGTTACCTGACAGCTGGCCGGCTCCCTCTAGAAATATATTACGGCCTCTGAGGTTGGTGAACTGAAGGATCAGCAAAAGCACCGCATCCATTGCATCGCCATGCCGGAAGAAACAGCATTATCTCCTTACTGTAACAGTTTATTCTCATAGTACTGTGATTTAAGCTTATAAGGAGAAATGGCCAGTTACAGAGTAATTTCCCCGAATATTCTATTTTTGTTGTCTGGCTGTCCTTAGAGCTAAATGGGAATGGTCCACATCTGGAGAAGCCTGGTGGGGTCTCTCTGGACACCTTGGCTTTCTGGTTTCTATCAAAGGGCCTTATCAGTATTTTACAAGGGTTTGGAAATGTTGAAATAAATCTGTGAAGGCCAAATAAATACAGAGCTGAATGTGATCCTTTGATCCAAGCCCCTCGTTATATAGATAAGAAAAGGGAGGCTCAGAGGAGCGGAGTGGCTGGCCAGAGTCATGCAGCAGATTGTGGCCAGGACTGCAATCCAGGTCACTGACTCAAGGTCATCCAGGAGTTACAGAAAATGTACATCAATGTTTGGTGTGACTCTTAGGAAACCTCCCTGAGCTTGGGCAGTCTGCTTGTCTGTGCTGTGCATTAGCCTTCTCACTAGTCTCTTTGTCTCTGGCTCTCCCCGACTAATTAACATGTTCATGCTGTAAGACTCATCTTCTTGGTTGAACTTCTGATCACATCTCCCCCTGTTCAAAAGCCTTGGTGGCTCCTAAAGAATAAAGCCCAGCCTCCTTGACATTGAAGCTGCATGTGGTCTGGCGCAAACTCCCTCCAGCCTTTATGTCTCACCACTTCTGTAGCATCCTCACTCAGCCTGAACATCTTGCCATTCCCATTGCAAGCCTGAAGTCTTTGTTCATGCTGTTCTGTGCGCTGAAACACACTTTCCATAGTTCTGCTCCTCCTTTAAAGCGTGGCTTATTGTCAGGGAGGTCCACTGGGCCAGGTCCAGGGAGGGGGGATACGATGGGGCCTGTCTATTTGCTATTGACAGGCTTTTCTGCCCAATGAAGCATGCAGGCAAGTGGGTTCTGCCAGGTGGTCCAGGCTAGGGCATCCAATGGAATGTGTAGGAAGGCAGTTTGGTTTGGGTACAGTCTGGTAGCAGATGGTCAGTAGACAGTGAGCATGTGGGCGAGCAATCTGGCAGCAGATGTCAGAACTCCAGCTTCTGGGGTGGGACAATTTGGTGCCAGGTTCTGGGGACACAGAAGCAAACCACACAGATGTGGCCTTACCTGCAGGAAACTTGCAGTTTGGTGGTAAGACAGATATTAAACATAGATGATTTCATCAAATGTGCATCAAAATCCTATGATTATCATTTCTCATGAATACTGAGAACTGAGTCTCACTGAGGTTGGAAAACTTCCCAAGGTCCCTCAGTGAATCCATTTCAGAGACACCTCCAAGTCCTATGTTCCCATCAGAGACAGTTTCATTTCTGGAGAAACCAGGGGTCAGGGCTGAGTAGTAAGGCAATGACTTGGGTCTGTAGTAAATATTATTACTATTAATAATGGGCATATTAATGGGAGAAAGAGGCTTCTTCTCCCTTTACATGATTATTACCTGTCATGTATAAGATGGAATCCTAGGTGCTTTGCATCTATTAATTTAAAATATCTCAATAATTCTGTGCAGTAGCCTTAACTGTTTTACAGCTGCAAGTGTTAGACATGGCAAATACATTGTCCGAGATCACCCATCTATGGTGGAGAAAGGCGGTCAACCTAGATCTTTCTGGCTGTAAAAATCAATGTTCTCTCCAGTGGACCAGGCTACCTCTGCACTACCATTTGTCTAAAAACCATTGAGAACCTCTTTTTTTCCTTCTTCAAGGAAAGAGGGAGAATGAGAAGGTCTATGTAGACAGTGAAAACAGAGACTAAAATTAGTCTAAATCCTAGGAGTCACCTTCGATTTCTCTCCATCACGTATCCTGCATATCCAGCTAGACTGCCAGCACTTATCCTAAATCCACCCTCTTCCCTCCACTCCCCTGTTACCACCTTATATTTAAGTCATCATTCCTAGGAGTTTGGCCTGAGCACATGGGCAGATGATGGTGCCATTTACTTAAACGGGGAGGACTAAGGGAGGGTCAAGTTGAGGGGTGAAAGCATTGTAAATCAAAAGCTTTGTTTGACCATGGTGAGCTTGAATGTTTACTAGACATCCAAGGGGAGATGTCAAATAGAAGTTAGATATTGTAATCAAGAATCTGACTCTGTTTTTTTATGTTTGACAGCTGACAGCTTTCAGGCCTCACCTCTCCATCTTCAACTTTTGAGCCACATCTGAGCAAGCTGATAAGACAGCCTGGGCACTGGGCTGGAAAGACCTAAAAGACATTTTCCTGCTCTCCTTCTCTGTTTCTCTCTGACTCAGCCTCCTTCAGAGCTAAAGGACCCTTGATTCCTGTGTCACAGTCAAGCCCAGCCACCCAGTAAACTCTGAGTTGAGCCTTGCTCTCCTGTAGTCAGCCTGAATTGTAGGTCTGGGACTCTGCCTAGGTCTCTCTGGGCCAACACCTCTAGCCCTGTCCAGCATCCAGTATTGAACCCTGGTGACTCGGGGTCCTTCCTACTTTATTTTATTAAAATTTTTTTTTAAATTTTGGTACATATTTTAAAGGTTACTTTCTATTTACAGTTATTACAAAATATTGTCTATATTCCCCACACCTTCTCAGAGCGGTTGATGATTGGGAGGTGTGTGGTCACTGAGCGATGTAGACCGAGTAGACTGGGTGTAATCACAGGGTTCAGTCATTTATAAAAAGACTAGAATGTTTGTCTACCAGCATATGGTATTATTTCCTGCCCTTGGAAACAAGTCCCTGTGGTTTAATATCTAAGGGGTCTTTATAGATAAATATTAGGCCAGGAAAAGAGTGGACCAGAGCGTCTAATTTTCTCCTGGAATCCAAGTTAAGAAGAATATTGATGACTGCCAAGAAGACATAAATTTACCCTGAGGTTAATAACACTTAGGGTTTAGGGCTCTTGACTTGTTCATGTGCCTTCCAAGGCTCTGAGAGGGATCGAGTAATTTGCTTGCATGGTCATGTAAATCTGTACAACATTCAAAAGTAGGTATTACACTTAAATCAGTCCAGGCCACTGCCTCTTGGTGTCAGCTTCCAATATGTCACACTTACTTCGCCTTGTGTTGGCTGGTGTTGGAGGGATGCAGACATTGCTGGGATCTGGTTGAGGGGACGTTGGGTCTGGAGGCATTTAGTTTTGGTTTAGTGAGATGTATTGATGTGAATCACGGTCCCCTCCATGTCTAGTTAAGTTGTGATGGTCATCCTGGCATGGGAAAGTCTTCCAGGACTATTTCTACTACTCACTGCCCTCTGGCAGGGCCAGAGGTGGGATCCTGATATGAACACATGTGCTAGTCTCTGGCAGCAGAATTACATGGACAGTGGAGAAGAAATAGTATTTGAAATGCCTGGGGCCAGAAGCTAGTCTGTGCATCTAGTCTGTGGAAAGTATATTACAATTATCAGATGTTTAAAATCGTGAGTGGTAGATTTGGTTCTCCTTGGTGCCTAGTCAAAATGGAAGTTCTTGTCTATTAGGAGAATATTCAACAAGGCAGCAAATGCACAATTACCAATGTCCCTTACATTAGCTACACCAAATAGGACTTAGGAGCATTCCTGCATTCACAGGGCACAGACCTGTATCAGTACTACCAACAGTGACTGTGTCAGTGTGAAGTCTCCTAGCTTTTGCATCCCATCGTAGTTTGCCTGACCTGTCTTAATGTGTCTGACACATCTGGTTCTTACAAAGCTTGTGTTGGCTCCGGAAGAAATTGCACTTGAAATTATCACTGAGGCCACAAAATAGGCTATATGGTCGAGTACTTCAGTGACAACATACTTGCTCCTAGTCATTAACAAGTCACTGTATGTAGGTTAAAAATAATTTACTTATACAATTATATAGCTGGATAAAATACACAGGCATTTAAAAATGAACTTGAATTTCTCTTGGTATACCTTAATTTTAGATTAATTCTGTAAATTTTTTCAGAATCATTGATCATACCTGAATTCATATCTTATGAGCGGAAGCCAAAAATATAAAGTGAAAAAAAAGAATGCCAGTTGAAATTTTAAATGGCAAAAGCTCTCTTATTATATCACAAAGGTAACTATAATCTCTGCTGGTCAAATCATGAAGATGAGAAAAGAATAATGATAGCCAAGAAAATATAGATAATGAAATTGACAGCAGAGCTGAAGGGAAGATGATGAGAATCAGGACACCCCTAAACAGAAAGCACCAAAGCCAAAGAGAGATGAAAATAACAGTAGAGAATAAGATAATTTGTAACCTCAATAGAGCACATACAAAGGTCAGAGGTCAGTAGTGGCTTTATTTGGATGAATTCATTGTGCCTTTTCATTACGTCCTGTTAAAATGAGCAGTAATTTTATTCAACTTGATTTGGTGAAAGACAAAAAAATTAACGTAAACCTCTTTATGTGCTATACAAGGACATCGGTGTCAAACTGGTCATTGAATGTCATCAACTCAAAAAATATTTAACATTAGTCATACACAATAAAACTTGAAATGCCCTGAAACCTTATAGCGTGCATATGGAAGAAACTTTATAGACATTCCCCAAATTTAATGATAATCCTGGAAATTTACATGACATTCTCAATAACTAGTTGGACTGTTAAAACTTTTTCTAAACTATCCATTAAAAAAAGCCAATTTCAAGGGTCCAAGCTAGAGGAAGAAGGGCTCAATGATCTTTCTGTTCCCTCTGTAGAAAATATTACAAAATTGTTATTGTATGAAGAGGTGATCAAAGAGTCTGCAGCCAAAAATGTAGGAAAAAAGCTAATTAATAAAAATGAAAATTTGGGATTTTATAATATGTCAGCTTTTAAAAATGTATAGCTTATGGTCATTTATTTTCTCATTCTAAGTAAATATTCAATCTTGAACCTACTTTTAGATTCATAATTTTTTATCCTTTTTCTTTAAAAGAGCCCCCATAGGAGTAAACCATATGAACTTTAGGCCACACCACACTTGAATCAGCCTCTAGCAGGCAGGAAATTGTAGCTGTGGCTTCTGTGGCCCTCACTATGGAGGAACACGGGATGCAAACTTGTCCGTCAGGGCCTAGAGACCAAGGGGATAGGAATTCCTTGTGTAATGTACAATATAAAGTTTTTCATTTGTTGAAACCATTAGCTAATCCTTGACCAACAAGGCAAGAGTTTTACTATGTGGCATCACCTGTGTATACCATTAAAGAAAAAAGTCATTTTATCTGTCCATCTCAAAATATTGTGTCTTCGTTTCCTATTACACTGAGCTGTCCCCTCTAAATTCAGGTCTACTTGGAATCTCAGAATGTGACCTCATTTGGAAATAGGGTCTTTGCAGATCCAATTGGTTAGCGTAAGATGAGGTCATAGTGGATTAAGATGACCTGGTGGTCCAGTGGTTAGGACTCTGTGCTTTTACTGCTAAGGGCCTCAGTTCAATCAGTCCCTGGTTGGAGAACTAAGATACCACAAACCATGTGGTATAGCCAAAAAAGAAAAAAAAAATTGAATCTGGTGTTCTTATAAGAAGGCTATGTGTGGAGAACAGAGACACAGAGGGCCATGTGAAGATGGAGGCAGAGATTGGAGGGATGTGGAAATAAGCCCAGAAATGCCTGTGGCCATCAGAAGCTGGGAGAGGGAGGGGGGATCCTCCCCTAGAGCCTTGGGAGGGAGCATGGCCCTGCCAACACCCTGATTTCATACTTCTTGCCTCCAGAACTGTGAAAGAATATGTTTCTGTATATTTGAAGCCACCAAGTTTGTGGTAATTTGTGACAGCAAACCCAGGAAATTAATACATCTGATAAATGGTATACCTTGGGTGAGTGAGGGCACGTGCTAATGGTCAGTTTCCAGACAGGCAAGTGGAAAAAGCCCCTGTCCTCTATCCCTGCATGACTCTGCTGCAGAAACAGACATGCAAGGTGATTTTACTATACATTGTTGCTGTATAGGCCATGACTGGGAACAGAGAGAGAGTTAGACACAGTCCTGACCTCATGGAGCTTACAAGTGGGCAGAGAGATAAGGCGTGGATAAATACATGGCTGCTGGGGCTTCCCTGGTGGCGCAGTGGTTGAGAATCTGCCTGTCAATGCAGGGGACACGGGTTCGAGCCCCGGTCTGGGAAGACCCCACATGCGGTGGAGCAACTAGGCCCGTGCGCAACAACAACTTGAGCCTGCGCGTCTGGAGCTTGTGCTCCAGCAACAAGAGAGGCCGCGACAGTGAGAGGCCCGCGCTCACCGCAACTAGAGAAAGCCCACACACAGAAACGAAGACCCAAAAATAAATAAATAAATTTAAAAAATTAAACAAAAACAAACAAAACATGGCTGCTTCCAGGAGAGAGAAAGAGCAGGGATCCAGACCATGTTTTACACTGGGCTCCCTGTGGTGGCAAGATGGCAGGTTAAGGAGGCACCAGTGGTGGGAGGCTAAGACAAGAGCAAACTAGAGAAGGGCTTGGGTGCAGCAAGAGGGGAAGAGAGAGGGAGAAAGAAAGGGACTTTCAGAATTTTCCATGAGGAAGAAACTTTGAAGAGAGGAGAAAATGTCTAAAGGTGATTTTTCAGAAGGATTTCTGGATAGGTGCAAGTTGTCTGGCGTTGTGCCTTTGACAAAATCAACAGTGCAGCTCTCCATTGTTATTCAAGTTTTCAGAATGGGACTGTTGTTTCTTTGGTGTGGCACCTAATAGATACAGGGTTGTGGGACTTTCTGGCTTTGTGTGGGTTCCCCATGGACACAAATTTTGTAAAGGAAGATGAGATGTGAGCTGGGCAAGTGAGGAACTACAACAAAGTAGTTGAGACTAGAGATGAAGACATTCTAGTGGGAGCTACTCTTTGTCACCCAAGGGTTCTCCACAACCTAATGAAAGCTCCTCCCCAAAAGGCAACCTGTAGAGATGCAGTCATCTTTCTTGGGTGTTGTGATTTTACTGGTGCTAATATTTGTTCCCTCCCCTCCCCTGGCCTACCAGCCATAAACAGGTAACAGCCAGAGCCCAGTGGCTTTAGAACATGCTCTCAGACTCTTTTTTAGTCTTCTCAAAGCTTCACAGAAACCCTAGCTTTCTCTTTCCATTCAGGAGTAACCTCTGCAAGCCCCTTACAAACTCTTCCTTCTCATTAACCCTCCTTTCTGCCCTGAGAGTTCATCTGACAATAGGATCTGAACACATCCTTAGTTGCTAATGTGGTATGTTATTTCTAAGACTTGTTTCTTATAAAGTACATCATGAAATTCAATCCCAGGGCCCAGGTGGTTTAGAGCATGTTCCAAATGGTCTACATATTTGAAAGCAAGCGGGACTAGTCTTAAAAAAAATCCCTTTACATTTCGGCCAAATCCCTGATATGCAGTTAGACCACATCATAACAGACGCTCAAATGGTTATGGCCAATGTCAGTCGACTGAATCATCTCTCTATCCAAATGATGAGTCTGTGGGATTGGGGCTGTTCCCCAATTCAGAGACCTTTAGACTGCACACTTGGGTACCTGGGGAGTTGGCTGCAGCCACCTGCTTTCTTGGAAACTAAAGAGGAAAAAGCATCTGCCAACTGTGTTCCCTTGGTGCTAGCCCTCACTGACTCTTCACACAGCATTCAGTTGAAAATAAGCTCCCACATGATGTCAGAGTTGGGAAGAAATTGCATCCTGAGTATGGCCAGCAGTCAATTCTTGATTTTTTTTTTTGTCTTTCTCTTGTCTTTCGCAGGGAAGCATATTGTCTTCTAGCCATGGCTCAAAGTCCACAGAACCTGCACTTTCCACCTCGGCATGAAGTTGGTGGACTCTAGGTCCTTTCACTACAGGGTAAGGGGCTGGAGGAGGTTCGGCCCTGGCTCTGCTTTTTTTTTTTTTTTTTTTTTTTTTTTTTTTTTTTTTTTTTTTTTTTTTTTTTTTTTTTTTTTTTTTTTTTTTGGCAGTACGCGGGCCTCTCACTGTTGTGGCCTCTCCCATTGCGGAGCACAGGCTCCAGACGCGCAGGCTCAGCGGCCATGGCCCACGGACCCAGCCGCTCCGCGGCACGTGGGATCCTCCCAGACCGGGGCACGAACCCGTGTCCCCTGCATCGGCAGGCCGACTCCCAACCACTGCGCCACCAGGGAAGCCCCCTGGCTCTGTTTCTTGATGGTGATATGATCCAGGACGGGTCATTTTTCTCTCAGTCTTCAATTTCTCCATACGTAAGGTGAAGGTGGAAAGTCCAAATTGTGAATTCTCCACATTCAGTTGGGAAGGAGACTGCTTTCTTCCAGAGAACAAGTGGTTCTGATCATATGTAATGTATTGCCTTTTACTCTAGATGTCACTGGCAGTTTTAGCAGTCTAGAATGGTTCCAAAAGTCATCTATCTTCCACTTAAGCCAAAATAGATACTGAAAGAGCCTCTGCAAGGTCACTGTATCAAACAGCTCTGGAAGAGTCAGTCATAGTATATTCCATATGTAAATGGTGCCCCAGAGCTGTGCAAATTGGCAGTTACTGATGTGGTGGGAATCACTATTTCTACACCTTCTACTTCTTTGATAGAGACACTAATCTCCGTGATTTCTGTCTCCAGGGACATGAGAGTGCTTTTGATCTACTATTTATTTTTCTAGGAAGGAGGAACTGCAGGGGTATTCCCTTGGCCTTAACTACTTGGCCCCTTCTTCATGGATTAGGAAGCCCCGGTGTATGGATGTGGATTCTGTGAGTTCCTGAGAATGTGTTTCCAACACTATACTCAGAGATCCCAGGATGGATTTGGAGTTTCCACTGATTTTGCCATGAAACAAAGTTGAGTCAAATTCCATTTATCGCTTGAGCTCACTCTGCCTACCGGGCTGCAGTAGGTTCTGGTCCTAGGATTTAGTGTTTAATTACAGCCAGTGATTAGTAATTCCTTAGAAGTATATTTACTCTGTTTTTTTTTAAAAAAAGCACAGGTACCTTGGGAAAAAGACCAGGAGGAAGAGTTATAGTGCATATCTTCACAGTTTTTATATGGTTCACTGTATCCTCTTCAAGGGTACTTGGCCATCCCTCCATTCAAGGGAACTTGGGTTTATTCAGATACGGATATTGTCTCAGGGACTGCAACGATATTAGTAACATAATATCTTAGTAACATAATATCTTGGTATCATAAAGCCTAAGATATGCCAATCAAGCAGGTCCTTCATGAGATGTGTTTACTTAGGGCCTAGGGTACCCAAGGGTCAATTGCACTCTCTACTCTTATCCCTGTAAGTCAGACACTGCAATATTGCTGCCTGTTATCATGACCATACCTAGTTTAAAACCACAGGTGAGATGCTTCTGATTGCCCTTGGTCCCACTGAAGTTCCCTCTTCTCAGTGAAATCAGTGGTTCCGTTTTACCTGGAACTTCTTCCATCAGCACCCCTGACCCATAGAGAGATGCCATCAAAGTATTTTTCAGTGATGCTGGCACTGTCTTCATCAGTGTAGATCTTGAGGTCTTGGTAGGAGAGTGTGTTCAGATCAACACGACAATCATTGGTAGGGAGTGAATGAGTCACACATGATAAATCCACTCTAGCGTTGCTAGCCCTCAAAGCCTGTGGTTTCCTTCCTCTACTAATACCAAAGGATTTCTAGAATTTCAGCTTCCTTTATTTACATCGTTGCTATGTCCATGATTTCATCAACAGCTCCCATGTGCTCAAGCTAGACATTGAATCCAGAATCCCTGGAAGGATACCCTATTGATAACTTCAGCCAGATGTGTTATGTTCTTCTATTTTTGGCTGAAGCACTCTTAGAATCAATTCCTACACTTGTTCTCCAGTTTTTTAAGACTTCTCATCTCAGGTTTGACTTTGAAATTGCATCCTTTTCATCCTCTAAAGCTCTCATGGATTTGATTCTAATTATAAGTCTGAAGACAGTGATGAAAGGAGGGGAGTTACCTTGCCTTCCTCTTGCAGGGCATCTCCCTCAGGCAAGGGAATAATAGATTCTCCAGCAATGAAGGTCCAGCCTCAACCAACAAGGGATGAATTGCTGTTTCTGTTGCCAAATGCTCAGCGTGGGCTGGAATTTCAAGGTACCCTTGAAACCATTTCCTGTGGTCCTTTGCAATTTCTAGGGAACAATTCCTTCTTAATCGGTACCCTAACTTTGACACTAGAGAGAACTGGTGTGATGATGCTGGGAATTCATTTTATATTTTACTTTGTCAATCCAAGGGTCAGGTTGAATAGGCTTTATTTCTGCCTCAGCCTTGTAGTTGTAAAATATGAGATTCTTTTTGCCTGGGCATGGAGGTTTTCTGGGTTTCAGTCCGTACCTTGAGTAGAGAATTTAGGGATTTGTGCTTGTCAGTCTCTTTCTTTGAGCTATTGATTGCTCTCCACCACTTTGTCCTTAAATTCCACATGCATGCCTTATGGCTAGTGTGATAGTCCTCCAAACTTTGTTCTCAATGTGTCCTCAGGCAATAATTTAGTCATTATTATTATTGTTTGTTGTTATTGCATGCCATGAATTTCTCAGTTTTCATCCCTAGAAATTAATAGGAATTTGCCTGCCTTTAGCTTCCCTAGATTAAATAGGCAATTCAAAATCCCTGCCCCTCCTAGACTCCCCCTCCCTCCCCCATTCTCTCAGGCTTTCTGGACTGTGAGTCATTCCTGGACACTTAGTTGCAAATAACAAAATGACTCTGGTTAACTTCTACAGAAAAGTAATATATTGGAAGATTATTAGTTAAAACACAGAATCAATGGGAAATTCTGGAGAACTAGGTTCAGAATGTCGGTAAGAACAAAGGAAGCGGGGTAGTAAGGAACACAGCCAAGATCATGCCCTGGGCATGGATTGGTTAAGACACTTCAATGGCACCACCATTCCCACTGCTCACCACTATGGCCACTAGCCCTGTGCTGGTGCTGGACTCTTACTGCTGCCATTTCCACCGAAAATAATTTCCAAAACCACCTCCACATCTTTGGGTTATTTCTTTGAGATTCAGCGTTAGGTGGGATCATCTGAATGGCTGAGTCTATTTCACTGGCCCTTGTCTAAGCTTCCAGGATATGGGGAGAGGATTTCTGCTCTTCAGCTTCTACAGAGGGAAGGACATTGGATCTTACTAATATTCCATACTATGGAGAATTTCCCACAAGTAGGAAGAGGGCTTAAATGTTGGGCAGGGAAAACCAAGACAAATAAAACCAAAAATAGGACCCAAAATAAGACCACTACGATATTTTTCATTCATTCAACAATCATGTATTGAGTCCTCACTATGCAGGCTATAGATTTCAACCTACCAGTAGAGGTAAACTACTATTACTTAGAGGTACCTTAAAAAGTTTTGCAAACAGTGAAAAGTTATCTGAGCAGTTAGCCATTACTCGTATCATGACAAGTACAATCCTACCTGTGGGCCTTTGCACCTGATGTTTGCTCTGCTTGGAAGTCTCTTCTTCTGGTGAGCCCATAGCTAGGTCTTCACTTCCTTTACTTTTCTGTTGGATTGAGCTCTGTCAACAGGGTTGAGATAGGACCTGCATTTCCCAGAATTCCTGTTCCTATAACCTTTCTACGTTAGAATTGGCAAAAAAGGAATATGCATGAGATTTGGAAGGCTGAAAAGGAGCAGTGGACCTTTCTCTAGGAAAGTTGTTATGGGCAGTGCTGATGGACAGACAGAAGTGTTCTCACTCTCCTGTCATCCATGCTCAGATCTTTGGCTATGACCTTGTGGAGGCAATAGTTACATGGACACAATAGCGCTCCATAGACCTTTCCATGAGCTTTATTCACTGTCCCCTTCAGTGGCTGTAAGTCATTGGCTTCTCAGAGTCCAGGCAAGCTGCAATTTGTCCGTTTAAGTTGGTCCTTTAGGAGTACTAATTAGGGACTCAGCCCCAGCTGCCAAGCCAGATCTTCACCTTCCCCAGCTCCTCCTATATTTGTGTAAGGTCTAATTCCTATAATATTTTTCTTATCCCCATCATAGCAGGGTTCTGTTGAACCTAGATGGCTATATCTCTGCTCAAGGGTTGCCTAATCAGTGAGGCATCTTCTGACCACACTGTATAAAATTAGTGACCCCTCTGGCTTCAGTATTCTTTACTCTCTCTACTGTGCCTTACTTTTCTCTGTAGCACTTGCCACCATCTCATATATGACATATTCACTTGTATATTTCTTTGCTTCATCCTTCTCCCTGACTAGAGTGTAAGCTCCATGAGGGCAGAGACTCTGCCTGTTATGTTCACCGCTGTATCCTCAGTGCCTAGCACAGTGCCTAGCACATGCAGGTGTTCGACACAGATTTTGTATGAATGAATGAGTTTATTACTTTTACTTGTCTTATGTTAAATAAGGTTTTATTTGAAAAAAATTCTGCTAAAAAAGTTTATAATAGCTTTTTTGGATTTTGTTTTGGGAATTGGGAATATAAAGATGAACATTGTCTATGGACACATAGTAGGTGTTCAATAAACATTTGTTATATGAACATGAATGAATGAATAAGTGAATGAGTGAGTGAATAAATAGCTTTTACTTAAAGGAGCTCATAGTATCCCCAGATGTTGTTGGAGAATAGACATTAAGAAAAAATATACCAGAGGTTCACAAAATATATTTGGGCCAAATGTCAAATGGCCAAATGTCAAAATCAATATCTGCTTAAAGCTTAATATTACCGTCACTGAAGAGGAAAATTTGAAAGGCTAATTTTAAATGTTATTAAAAATTAATTATTAACCATTTATTATTAAAATTTCTAGTAGTTAAACTTTAAGAGTTTGGTAACAAAAGGTAGAAACAGTAATTTCTCAGCACTTCTAACTCCTATTTTTACTTAAACTTCTAGAAAAATTTTAGGTTCAAAAACTATAACATGCCTTTCCTAAAGCTATCTAGCAAAAGGACTCTTTCTTAATATTCATATTAAATATCAATCTATTTCCCTTCATACATATTTGAAAACTTAAAAACATATGAATAACTTTTATAATAAACATTGAATACTGCAGTATTTACCCTTGCAATAATAATTATACTGACATATTGATGACTATCATATAAAGCACAATAGATTTTTTTTTTACTTCTAAGTTACATCTAGAATGATTATCTATATTTGAAAATGGTTAACCAGATACTACAAATTAATTCAAAAGACTTGCCTTGTTGGAATTACTGATGTTATCAGGTATGATGTTGACTTACGCAGTCATGCAATCACTGGTCACACACGAGTTCAGGGATACTAGAAATGATATCAAAAGAGTCAAAACCCAAGGGCAAGCTGAAGCTGAAAGGAATGTTTGGGCCAAAGCCTGAGACAGAAGCTAAGCTTTCAAGCATTCCTAAATGAATCCTTGCATTTTTACAGCACTTCATGTATTTGAGAATTTTTTGCAAACTCTTGTCTTCTCAACAACACTTTTGAGGGAGAGTGTAGACAGGGTAGCTATCATTTAGCCCATTTCATGAATGAGGAGACTGAGGTTCAGATACTTAAAGTGACTTGATGACATGGTAGGAACCACCAGAGCTGGTTTCCTGACAGTATTTTCTGGGTTCTTTGCTCAGTGTCCTGTGTTGTGGGACCCTTCACTGTCTTAACCAGGGTTCCCTGAAAAGCAGAACACAAGACAAAGACTTGTTTCCAGGTAGTCTGTTTGGGAATGGTCTTGGGGAACACTTAGGAGTGAAGGACTGCAGAGGGAGATGGGGAAGGAGAAAACCAATGCAGAGGGGCACCATCGAGCTCAGTGCTACTTTGGACGGCTAGCGCTGGACCCCGTGAGACTTTGGAATTGCATCTCCAAACTGCCTGGGGGGAGAAAGGCAGAAGCATTTAAACACTGGATCAAGAACGACCCTATAGGCTTCATCCCCCACCGCTGCTTTCTGTGTTGCACAAACGAGAGTGCTTAGGGTTTCCCATGGACTCCCCGCAACAAGGCAGCAGTGAAGCTCCTGTTGAGGCGGCGGAGGACTGATTCTGCTGTCACAGTCCCTGGGTCAGAATCCTGGCACTGTCATCTGTGTGACCTTGGGCAAGTTATTTAACCTCTCTGTGCCTGTTTCTCTGTCTGGAAAATGGGATGAGAGTAACAGCCACTTCATCATAGGGTTTACCTGGTTTAACACGTGAAAAGTGCTTTGAACAATGCCTGGCGCCGGGGAAATGCTCAGGGAGTGTTAGACGCCACTGCTGGCCTTCTCAAAGTCTGGGTTTAGGACCTGAGTTTAACTTTGGAAGCACTTGGGAGCCCCTCACGTGTTGAGCAGTGCACTGATGCGATCGGAGCTTGGTTTTAGGACAATTAACTTGCCAGCCTCTTTTGGATGTACTCAGAGGCCCCCAAACTGAAAGCAGGGGCTTTTGTGGCTGTCCAGGTGTGAAGGATCTAACAAATCCCACTGTCACAGGTACAGTCAACTAATGACCAAGTTCTCCTAAGGGTCAACAGAGAGATGATAAGAATTCCTTGGTGTTGCCTACCTGGCCTCACTTCGCAAGGATACTGATATCAGACAACAGTATTTCATGCTTCAGGAACTGAACTGGAAAATAGAAGGAAGCCTGCTGTTTACATTATTTAGTAGCTTGGCACGGTTGAAGGAACTCAGGTTTAGACTTCAAGATTCTCATTTGTATCCTGCCTTTGGTGGCCTTTGGCAAGTTCTTTACCTCTCTGAGATTTATGAAGGTTATCGTCTATAAAATAGGGAAAATATGTTACACCTTAGTTTTTTTTGAAGAATTAATGAGACAATGCTGTACAGACCCTGGTATAAGGTGGAGCTCTCACTAGGCCTTCAATAAATAGTGGATATTAGCATATATATTATTATTACTATTGTTAATATTATTTTATAGGGTTTCGGTAAGGAGTAAAAGAGATGAGGAATGTAAATTGCCTAGGATGATTTGTATTTGGTGTCTGGTATGTAGTAGGTTCTTAATAAATAACAGTTTGCATTTGTCCTCCCCTCCCATTGGGCTGCTTGACTTTCCTCTGGGGAGTCTGGGATGTTGCCAAGGTCAGGGAAGGCTTATGAACCCCATCTCTGGTTCATGGTCCAAAAAAGTGTGAGTTTTCTTCTCTCCTTGGTTCTCTGGTGACCAGGAGGACTTCCCTGAACCAGTGTCAACAGCCCCTTCAAGGTTCGCACTGCTTTGCCAACAGAACTGCCTCTTCTCAGTGACGTGCACCTTAGCACCTACATTTTCTCGTGGATGCAAACCTATGTGATCTCAGCTGGATACGCTTCCCCTGCCCGTTTCCCTGGCCCGTCTCAGGACTGTTGAGATAGAACCCACTCTGTTGCAGTCTTTGCCGAAGGTCTGAACAGCTGCCCACTTGAAGAATAAAGTCCATTTTCTATACAAAAGCAAGGACTAGCTTTAAGCACCTCTCTTAACTTTTGTGCATGGCTTTATATTTTTAAAAGTTCCTTCCCACCATTTATCATCTGTGTAAGCACATCTACTTATCTATAGTTGCTAAATACCCAGTGGGAATACACAATTCTGTGTTAAAGTACCTGGACCTCCAAAAAGGGATTTTGCAAATTAACTCACAAGATTTAGATTGGGGAGTTGATTGAAATCAGTTGAAGCACTGAGAGCACAGGCAACCAGAGAGGTTAGTACAAGAACAAGTGCTCAGAGAATGAGACAGGTCAGCTCTCAAAGGAAAAAGTTTGCTGGTTTAGTCTTTTGTTTGATAAGTACTTATTGAGCAACTATTACATGCCAGGCATTCATCTAGGTGCTAAAGATAAAATGGGAAACAAATAGACAAAAATTCTTGTCCTCATGGAGCTTACACCCTAAAGGGGAGGCAGAAGTGAAGCAAAATAAGTAAAATATATAATGTGTTAGATAGTAGTAACTTTTAAAGAAAGAAATCAAGCTGGAGGGCTTTATAAATTGTTGGTGCTGCTGTTGTGGGCATTGGGGATGGCCTTGGTGGTGGTGAGAGAACTGAAATTTACCAAATGCTCTACTGGACATTGTCACTGCCCTCAGGGGAGTGTGGCAGGAGGTGTGGGCTGCCCACCAAAATGTATTCTTTTCTTCTTCTATGGTAATAAGATTATAGGTAGGACAGATGTGGCAGCCAAGCCAGGCTCTGTATTTTCCAGCTCCATCTTGGAGTCGGGGTGACCATGGGGCTAAGTTCTCTCCAGTGCAGTGTGAGTAGAAGAGGCATCGGTCACACCACAGGGAGTACCTCCTGCATGTGTCCTTCCTCCCTGCCTTCCCCTGGGCTGGGATGACAAATACCAGAGGCACCTTTGAAGGCAGGTGTTGCAGATGCCAGATCCATGGTCGGCCTGAGTCCTTGAATGACCACATGGAGGGGAGCTGCCCACTGACCTGGAACACACGCCCTCTTGGCTGTTAGTGAGAAAGAAATAAACATCTGTCTCGTTAGTGCCATTCTATTTTGGGGGTCTAGTTGCTACAACTGTTTAACCCTAACTAATATATGGAACACTCATGTAATGTATCTTTAAAACTAAATAGCACAGTTGATTGCTATATTTTAGTCACATGTAAAAAGAAAAAGCTATGGTGGCAGAGAAAAGGAATGCTCAATTCTTTCAGCTTGGGTGGGTTAGGATCAAGCTGGGGGAGGTATGACAAAGGAGATGATATTTGAGCTGAGTTTAGAAGAATGAACAAGAATTCACTCTGGGGAGGAAAAGGGGAAAGTGCACTCTATATTGAAGTCACAGCTGGAATAAAAGCCCATAGGCATGAAAGTGCCTACTTCGTGTTAGCTGTGTATGTATGTGTGTTTTAACTCCTGTAGTCATGAAGAAGTGAGAGAACATGGCATAGTCCTAAGCCTTTGTTCTAATGATCTCAATTTGACTTCATATTATTGAATGTGGGAAGTATGTTGTAGTAAAAAAAAAAAAAAAATTGTATGTTTCAAAGCTAAACGTAGCTGTTGTTAACATTTCCAGAGATTTCAAAGATGACATTCACAAGGTTGTAAAACATGTTTGACTCTTTTCAAAGTGTCTGAGTGTTCTCAGTTACAAGGCTCTAGATAGCAGGTTGAAGTGTGAGCCGGCTTCTCAGAAACCTGAATTCAATCACAGCTGAGATGGTTTCTAAAAACAGATGCCTATAGTTGCAAAGGTACAATTAAAATGGTTAAAAGGATTACAGTTTCAGCATAGGCACAAAGGAATATGACCCTTTTCTAGTTATCAGACAGTATAGATCATGTTAGTAGATACTAGAGAATGTGTACCTAATGTGTATAACTCAGTGTGCCATTTCTTTTTGTGCTTGAAGCTACCACTTCCCGTGCTCTATTACTGAACTATGTGACAGCACTATGTGACAGCACTATGATAAGAGTCTGACATACTGGTAAGCCAGGTATTATGTGTCCTCGTTTGACAGATGAGGAATTTGAGGCACCAGAGCCCGAGTACTTGTTCAATTTCATAGGATTACTAAATTCCATGGCAGGAATTTGAGGAGGTCCATTTGACTCCAAAGCTGATTTTATTAACAACATTCCTTCTTTGCTTCTCTTGAACATCTACTTTTTATTTTCAGGCTATGTATTTTTAAACCCTGTCCAGGTTTTGGAGATATCAGACTATTATTTTTTGGGATTATGTGTTTAATCATCATGTTTTCAAAACCTCCACCAACAACAAGTATTCTTTTTCAATTCTGTCCTCGGGGGCCATGCTGACCTTTCGACAAGCCATAGTTTCAATATGAGTGTGTGTCAAGTGTTTTGCAATACAGGGCAATTTTTTTTTAATTTTTATTTTGGCCAAGCATTACCTTACTGGGTCACAGGACACCCAGATTATGCAGGATTTCAAGGCATCCATATATCAGCATAAATCACCCTTAAATCTCTGGATAAAACAAGGTCAGCTCAGTCTTAATTTTTTCCTCTAAATTTTGGGGTAAGTAGTTAAGCTTTGACATTTATCATCAGGAGATTGGTGGGTTTCTTAGGAAAAAAAATGCTTTCATAGTTTGTGTCATCTATCAGCATTGGAGGAGTGATAAGGAGGGGCTAACAGTGATTCAGTGTCAGCCATGTGTCAGATACCATGCTTATGTTCTTTTATTTAATCATCACCAATCAAGCCTATGAGGCAAACACTATTATTTCAGTTTTTACAGATGAGGAATCTGAGGCTCAGATTTGTCCAAGGTCACCCAGTTCCTAGGTGGTAATTCTGGAATTAAGCTGAAGCCCATCAGTTTCCATAGTCCAATATCTTTTCACCACGTGATGCTTGAGTGATTAGAATGAATTGTTCTGTTTAGACAAATTTCTCTAGCCTACTGTTTTCTGAAGTCTGGAGTCATGAAATGGACTTTGTGGATTGTCCTTGACATTTAAAGTAATAGAATAGAGCAAAAATATTACAGGGTGCTCCATACAATAAGGACAAGTCTTGTTTTGTGACACTTCTGTTTCAGGTCTATACACGTAGATGTATTTAGTTGTGCCTGAGAATGTGACCTGACTGCCTTGTAGAAGTATTTTATCATACGTTGCAGTCGAGAGTTCTCTATCATCCTTCTCTCACGCTCTGGTCCAGACACTAAATATCCTGTAGACTTCTCAAGTTCTCAGGTTCAAAACTGTCCTTCCCTCTTTCCTCTGCAGCCCTGCTCCTCTTTCGGTGTTCTTTAGGGCTTAGGGGTGTCATGATTCAGCCCATCATGACCATCCTCAGTAACTGCCACTTTCTTAACTATCACATCTAATCTTCTTTTTAGTTATATCGAATTTACCTAGGAACTAAATCTTGAAATTCTCCTTTTCATCCCCTCCTCCCCTGCTGTTGACTTTGGAGGCAGGGATGCAGTTTACTCCAAACCCATATCCTGGGCAGCTAGATACATGCAGACCCTCTTTTGTCTTTCCCTCTCCCTCTCTCTTTTGCTTTGCTGCCAGAGTGCATCCCTTGGATTCTGCACTTATTATTGAAGAATAATCTCCTTTGTGATCTTATTTAATATGGATTGAGCAGACAGTACATCTGACCAAATTACCTCTCCCCACCCTTGTTTAAAACCCTTCCATAGACCTCCTTGTTTAGAGCGGAGTCTCTGCAGAGGGGTATATATTTCTTGGGAAGTGCTCGAGGCAATGATTGGGGTGAAGAGGAAAATATTGCTTCTCATATTTAGTCTATTGGCAGAAAAATAAACATATATAATTTATAAAGATATAAATACACACATGTTACAGGCATAGACTCATTTCTCTTTTCTTCACAAAGAAGGGGATACAATCCAAATGTTTGGCCACTGTAGTATGGACCAGAGGTCTGAACGTTCCTTCGCTTTCCGTGCAAAGCTCTCTGGTGCCAGTTTCACTTTCCAGATTCATGTCCGGTTGTCTCTCAGCCCTTTCTCTCTTCATTCGTACTCTCTGATCCCACTTACTAAGCAAGCATATTTTCTAGATTTGAAGATGTATTTTTTTCACATTCTAATATTTCTGAGATGCACTTTGTACTTATTGTTAAAATAAATTTTCCATTAGCCAACTTTAGGGAAGTAAGTTGTGATAGAGTGGTCCCTGCCTCTGTGTGTGTGTGTGTGTGTGTGTGTGTGTGTGTGTGTGAACATAGGCTTCAAATCTATTACTATATTTACCTCTCCTGTCTTTGAAAATGCTATCATGCAAGGACCAATTCCTGTCAACGGCTTCCAGCCAATTTGTGTGTGTGTGTTTTAAAGAACTTTCTAATGCAGGGATATAAAATAAATAGTAAAAGAATATAAAAAATGCTAGCAACAGTCATCTATGGATAGTAGAATTATAGGTGGTCATGTTTTCTTTATACATTCCTATAGTCAAATTTTGTATAGTTCTTAGTACTTTTTTTTTTTTTTTTTTTTTTTTTTTTTTTTTTCTCTTTTTTTTGGGCCCCT
>NW_006798890.1:526326-529147 GCF_000442215.2 Lipotes vexillifer | reverse complement strand
CCCGCGTCTCCTGCATCGGCAGGCGGACTCTCAAGCACTGCGCCACCAGGGAAGCCCTCAGATAGTACTTTTTATTATCATACATTTCATTTGAAAAGAATATACTATGCACATATCAGGTATAAAGCATAATAAAACAAACACTCCTGTACCCACCCCTCTGTTTAAGAAATAAAAGCTTATCAATGCTTTTTGAAGTTGGAGAGTGTGCTGCTCTCCAACATCTTTAATGGTTAAGAGGGAATTCTTTCATATATTTGGAAAATAATGCTTTGTTATTTATATGGAACATTTCTCTATTGATTTATGGCTTGTATTTTCTTTTTCTTTCTTTCTTTTTTTTTTTTTTTGCGGTACGCGGGCCTCTCACTGTTGTGGCCTCTCCCGTTGCGGAGCACAGGCTCCGGACGCGCAGGCTCAGCCGCCATGGCTCACGGGCCCAGCCGCTCCGTGGCATGTGGGATCTTCCCGGACCGGGGCACGAACCCGTGTCCCCTGCATCGGCAGGCAGGCTCTCAACCACTGCGCCACCAGGGAAGCCCCTATTTTCATTTTTTTTTTACAAGCTCTTTTGACAAACAGAAGCTTTTAATTTTAATGTAGTCACATTTATCAATTTTATTTATGTATTATGGTTATTGCCACCTGTCTTGTTACAGAATCTTTCCCTTTACCAAGATTATAAAGACCTTTTATACTTAAAATTTTTAAAGTTCTACTTTTTACAGTGAGGTACTTAATCCACTGGAATTAATTGTTATGTATGACGGGAGGTAGTCTAAAATTTTATATTTTTCCCCATAATTTATACCAAATATTCCTAGTGCTGTTTATTAAATTGCTGGTCTTCCCCCCCTATCTGCAAAGCTGCTTCTGCCATGAACCAAGTTTCCACATATTCAGGAAGGTATCTTGGCTCTCAACTTTTGAATCTTGATTTATGAGGGACAATAGCCTGTAATTTTTATTTTTTATTCTATCTTTGACTAGATTTGGCATCGAGATTATACTAACCTCATAAAACTAGTTGGGGAATATTTCTTTTTCTGTTCTTTAAAAGACTTTGTATAGTATTGGAATTATCTGTTCCTTGAGAGTTTGGTAGAATTCACTTGTAAAACCATC
Organism: Lipotes vexillifer; assembly: GCF_000442215.2. NCBI lineage: Eukaryota > Metazoa > Chordata > Mammalia > Artiodactyla > Lipotidae > Lipotes > Lipotes vexillifer. Next base: position 528,022 of record NW_006798890.1, on the reverse strand, counting down.
CGTCTGAGCCTGGAATTTTCTTTGTGGGAAGATTTAAAACAAGTCTTCAGTTTCTTTAATGGTTATGGTAGTATTTAAGCTTTTTATTTCTTTTTGTGTCAGACAAAGTGGATGAATCCCTAAAAAATATAACATAATAAAACTAAGAGGTTGATATTTAGCATTTCATAATTCAATTAAGGGGAGGAAATTTATGAATATTATCAAATAGCAAATGAAATCCTGCTATTCTAAAATACGTCTAAAAATTATGCTGTCATAAAGGTATAAATGAGGTCAAGGTGTGCATAAGTTGCGAGTCACTCTTACGCTATGCATAACCTCTAACGTCTAAAAATGATTCAGAAGTATTTTTGGATGCTGAATATATAAAAGACACAGGGAAATTGATGGTGATGTAAAGTGTTCTATAAAGGTGGGGACACGTATATGCTATTATGGGTATAATTTTTACATGTGTTTATTTAGTAACACATCTTTCCTTTTTATCCCCCCTTAGGAAAGTATAATGAGTGGCATGCATGAAAAGCAATGTACTCTTGGAACCAAGGAAATATCATCCCTGTTATTTGTGACACAGCCTTAATTTTTCTCATATCTATGCTTTTGAGTAAGCAGTTTCCTCTCTTCGTTGCCTGGTGAACTTTTTAAGACACAGTTTAAACCAATGTCTTGTGTGACAACTTTCTGAATGTTCTCCATGTCTCTATCAAAATTAGGAGTAAAACAGAAGTTTCTGTTCTGATTTATTGAGTCATTCTTCACCATTAGGCTGTGAGCACCTTGGGAAGGGGCCACATCCTAATCACTTCTGTGTATGCTGTGGACAGTGCAGTGTCTTACACATAGCAGGCAATTGCTTTTCAGGAATATTTATTAGAAGAGCAAGCTGTACTTATGGTCATCTCCCACTTCCTTGCTTCTTTCATACCTTATCTGTATGGAATCAGAGATCCACATCAGAAATGAAACTGTGTGGAAAATCTTAACAGATCATTTATCTTCTTCCTTCTAAATCCCTCATTATCTGGCTATTCAATTTGGTAGCTGGAGGGTGAGGAGGGGGTCGTGGCAGTCTTTTATATCTTTCCTGTTTTCACTTTGAGCGAGGTCTCACTTATTCTTGTCTGGTCTGATGCTATTTTATTTGATTCCCTTGGGCCTCCAGTAACCAGACCTGTGGTGTAATCTTACACCTAATTAGACACTCAAGCAGCAAGCCCTGGCCTCTGCCATTTGAGGGACGATTTATTTCTCTTTGCTGTGCTCAAGAAAGGAGAGACTACAAAGCCATTTGAGAGGTCAACTATTCATGTCCTCCCACCCCCTGCCTCCTTGGGCACTTCTCTCTGGAGGCCCTGCAGTAGATGCGGGTGGGTAGAAGGGTGGTCTCACACTGAAGCATTCAGAGAGAGACAGGGTTATACCTCTGTCCTCTGTCGTGCTCCCTCAACATGGGTCTGATGGCATCACTCTCCTACTTAAAATCCACAGCTAGCTCCACAAAACTCTCCAACTTGTGCAGACACCCCTCAGGTCCTGCTTCTGCTTTGTTCCCTAACCTCACCTCTCAGATGACAGATTCATGGGGAAAATGCCAGGCAACTGGAAAATTGTGTAGTTCTTCAAACACAGCATTCCATTTCCCATTCCCAGCTATGAACATAGTTTTCTTCTGCCTGGAATGCTCTTTCCC
>NW_006798890.1:524862-526306 GCF_000442215.2 Lipotes vexillifer | reverse complement strand
TCTTTCCCTGCATCCTCTCCCTCCCCATTCTTCTTCAGGTAGTCAGCTCAGTATGACTCTTCAAAATTCTGTCTTTGTCTCCTCCTCCTGGAAGCCTTCCATGATGCCCGCCCCCCACCACCACCACCAGCCTGGGATAAGTTCTATCCTTTCTTATTCTCAATATATCCTCTTGCCCCATTAGTTAAGCACTTGTATCACATTTTATTGTGATTGTTGACTTACAGATCTTATCTTCCCACCAGAGTATAAACTCTTGGAAACTAAAGTAAAAATGCTGTCAGTGCACGTAACAGAGTGTCTTGTACAGAGTAGGTCTTAGGTTAATATTCTTAGGAAGTGAATTAATTAATCAAAGAGGAGTGAGGGGAAGGAAGCCCAGATGTTGTATAAGATGCAGGAGCAGGGCTGGGGAGAGGCCAAGCTGACCATGAAGCATTGGACAAATGGGCAGGCACACTGTCCAGGGTCAGTGGGGGTGCTATTTACAAGAGCTCCTAGTGTGCCTTTTAGGAGAGAAAATGACTGGAGCCATTGAGTCTAATGGCTGATCCCAGGGCCAGGATCACTTTTAGTGAGAAATAATGGAATAATGGCAACCTCATATCCCACAGTTAAGTGTAAATACTGGATGGAAAAGGAACTCATTTCAAAGGACCAAGCTGGTGCATCAAGTTGGCCTTCGACACAGGTCGGTGGTCAGTGAGGAGTGAGAGACTGAGCAAAATTCAGGGCAGGATCTTTCAAATTGTCTTCTAGTATGAACCCAGGGACTCGAGTAGTGTTCCAAGGGAGACGGGGACTGTGGAGAACTGAAAAATGAAATTGGGTTAAAGAGTGGAGCCACTGGAGATGCTACTGGGTACCAGAAAAATCAGAAATTTAATGTACATGGGAGGAGGGTACTTCCCCACACCAGGATGAGAGGAGGATCCTTGTATGTAGTGACTGTTGGGGTGAATGGATAACCTTCTCGTCATGGTCACCTTAAAATGGACAACACAGCCTGGCAAGACAATCCAAATTCCTCCTAAGATTCAGCCATGGAGGCCATTCCCTATCTTAGTTCTGAGTAAGTTCTTTGACCTGTACTCCTACCTAGTTCCAAGCTGCTTCTGATCCTGCCTGTCTCTGACTTGATGCTACTTGCTCAACCTGCCTCACTTGGCTGATTTGATCCTGGACCCCACTTCCTTGGTGCTGATCCCAGGGTCTCTAGACAATAATTCTGGTAACCCAGCCGATGACCCTGCCTCTTGTTGTCTCTAGCAAACATCCCTGCCAGTGCACCCCAATTCCAGCCCACCCTTTCTTTGTGCTTTCTTCTTCCCCTCTTCCCAACAGACTTTGCAGTCCTGTCATTGAAAACCAGAGACAGAGAAATGACTTCATGGCAACACAGATGATGTCACAAGAGTCCCTAACCTGTTCTCTGAGCATTAAA
>NW_006798890.1:522008-524852 GCF_000442215.2 Lipotes vexillifer | reverse complement strand
TCTGAGGTTTCTGCTGAAGGAGAGGACATGGCTGGCCATGTTGATGCCACACACCCTACCTGGCCACCACCAGTTTGGGTACAAGTGGGCAGCTGATTCAAGGGCACTTGTATATAGGAGAGAGCAGGGACAACCAGACTGTCCCTTGAGAGAGACTCAAAGCGCATAGTCAAACAGTGGTGAGTGGTTGAATTTGAGGTTAGTTACATATGGTGGCCAAGCAGAGAAATCTGGAGGGCAGAGAGGGTTGGGAGATTCTAACAGGTTCACGTAGAAGCTGAGACCCCATGATACTGTTGGTGCCTGTTGATGTTCTGTGAGGTCCAGCTGTGTTTTGTTTCCAGGCAATGTCTATGTAATTCCTTTCCTGCCATTCTGGTTTTTGTTTTATTTTGTTTTTGCTTCTTCATGTATGACCTATTGTCTTTGCAACCAAAGAGCCCTGCCTGGGGATGGGGATGCGGGGTGAGGTGGAAGGCTAGTAGTCAGGGGGGCTGGAGCATCAGAACTGAAGTTGGATGGAAATTTGAGATGGACAGGGGGAATCTGAGGAGGAATGGTTTGGCAGAGGGCAGATGCCAAGGATAAGTGGAGAGGAAGACTGTTGTGGTCTTTTGGGACCAAGAGAGCCACCCTCAGGCGCACCCTGATTAGAGAGGAAGTACTGGGATGGGACTTCCATGCTGGATCTTGAATCATTTCTGGGACCCCTCTTCTTGACTATCCTCCAAGGCTGGTATGGTGTGGGTAAGCTCTGCACAAACGTTGGTATTTAATGTGCCAGGTACTGGCGCAAGAGTTTGACATGCAGTAGTAATCTGCTAATTCTCACAATATTTTGAAGTATGTCTTACTATATTTCCATTTTACAGATGAGGAAACTGAAGTTTAGGAAGGCTGAGCTGCCTGCTCCAAATCACACAGTGAAAGTGGGGGAAACTGGATCTGAAAGCAGATGTGCCAAAGCCCATGTGCCTTTTAGCCAGACTTAGTGCCTTCTTCACCCATGGGTCACAGCATACTTTGGTGTAAGCCTCTCTGATGACTCTCCTGCTTTCAAATGGCTGCTCTAAAAGGGCACATAGTTTCCCATGCCCTGCTTCCCTTTCTATAGCCAGGTCATGCTGGATCCAGGAGGTGCTTGCAGACTGCTCTCAACAAATGCTGCCAAGAGGCATTACCCAAATGTGAAATGATTTTCTTTTGGAGCAAAAATACATGAGTAATAAGAACTGGATTCCAAAAGCAACAAGCACCGGACTATTTTTTGTTCTTGAAGAAATGTTAAACTTGAAAGGGCAAAGCTCTTAAATTGCTTTTTGAAGTTCAGGCTATTTTTTAGCCTTTCAAACTTTAAAGGATGAGACTAGCCTTTAAATATGTGGGGTGCCTAGAGTCTTGTCACACTGGGAAGAAAGAATGATACACAGAGCAGCACAAGGGAAGCCGAGATGCTTTTTCTCGGTTATTCCAATCGCCAGAGTAGCTTCAAGCTTCTCAAGGGAGGCAGGAAATTTTACTACAAATTTAATTTATTTCACCGTAATTTCAAAAGCTGTGGTTATCCCCTGAGGTAGCATGGGTCCATTGGAGCTACTTGCTTGCAGAGGGAATTTGGCCAAGATCCTTATTTTTGTGGGGCTTCAGTTGCTCCTTCTGCCAAGTGAAGACAATTGTACCCACACGACAGGGCCACTTGGGAGGGGAAATAAGATAAGGGATGTAAAGGCTCTTGACAATGCAATGGGCTCTTTAAGTGTAGAGGATGATTATCACACATTCTTCCCGGCCATGTTTTCTATTAAGGATGTGGTTTTGGCATATGCAGAAACGGCAGCCAAGGACATTCATTCATTCAAGACATAACCGTTGTCATCTACTATATATCGCTCATCATCGTATCCGAAGAGCTTAACACGGTGACTAAGACCGATACAGAGCCTTTGCTCACTGGGCTGGAGTCTGGCTGGAGACACAATTCATTTTGTGAAGAAGCAGGTAACGATGAAAGATCCTGACATAACTCGAGATGTAGAGGAGAGGAGCGCTTGGAAGTGTCTTCTCGTCCAGACTTGGCGAGGAGAAAATGCTTTGTATTCTGGTGCTGTTAGGAGCTGAACTGTGTTCCTCCAAAATTCATACGTGGAAGACTTAACCCCCAGTACCTCAGAATGTGACTGTATTTGGAGATAGAGTTTTTTTTTTAAAGGCACTGAAGGTAAAATTAGGTCACGTGGGTGGGCACTAGTCCAATATGACTGGTGTCCTTCTAAGAGGAGGAAATTAGGACACAGATAGGCACAAGCACAGAGGAAAGACCAAGCGGAGTCAGAGGGGAGATGGCTGCCTGCAAGCCAAGGAGAGAGGCCTAAGGAAACACAGCCCTGTCAACACCTTGATCTTGAACATCTAGCCTCTGGAACTGGGAGAAAATAAATTTCTATTTTTTAAGCCCCCCAGCTGGTGGTACTTTGTTATGGCAGCCTGAGCAGACTAATATAGGTGCTAAGTATACACTCAACAAATATTTATTGAATGAATGAGTGAATGAATGAAAATGAGACTTAGCTGAGCCCTGATCCATGGGTAGCAGTTAGCCAGGCTAAGGGTATGGGCAGACTACTCCAGGCACGGGGGGCAGTATGTGGAAAGCATGGGGAACGAAATGTGTTCGGTACAACTACAGCATAGAGAACATAGAGGGTGGAGGAGATGAAGGCGGAGGGGTAGTCAGGGACCGGTCAAGCTGGGCCACGTAAGCCAGGCTGAGGATGAGAGTCCCTCCAGGGGGCCCTACTGCCCCCAGATAAAATGAAGTTACACATTTTTTTTTTTTTTTTTTTT
>NW_006798890.1:485166-521895 GCF_000442215.2 Lipotes vexillifer | reverse complement strand
GCCCAGCCGCTCCGCGGCACGTGGGATCTTCCCGGACCGGGGCACGAACCCGCGTCCCCCGCATCGGCAGGCGGACTCTCAACCACTGCGCCACCAGGGAAGCCTGCAGTTACACATTTTATGCATGTGCTTTTACATAACATACAATTCAGTGAGGACTGTGACCCTAACTACCAAAGGTCGGGTATATGAATTATTTCATTCAAGCTTCACAACAAACTTATGGGGTTCTATTATTATCCCATTTTACAGATGAAGAAACAGAGGCTCAAAGAGATTAATTTCCCTCAAGACAAATGACTAGGAGGTAACAGAGCAGGGTTCAGACTCAGTTTAGTGTACGGCTCTCAGCACTGCAGTTATACCTCTCTGGGATCTACGTGACTCTGGCCAGGGTGCCTCTCACTGGGAGGCTTGGGTCCTCAGCGTTTAGGTGAGAAAGTTGTCAAGAGTGAAGGCCTCCTACTTGCTGCAGGGGTGTGTGTGTGTGTGTGTGTGTGTGTGTGTGGGCATGCGTGTGCATACACGTGTATCCCTGTGGCCGGATTACATGAGAGGAGGCTTCTGTGGACAGCAGGATTGGAAGTAAATCTTCCTGCCATGTGTGCTGTCAGGGAACAGGGAAGATGCCCCGTCCCCAGGCAAAGTCAGCAGCAACTTCACTGGAAAATCCATCGTAATCTGGGACAAGAGAGTATTGCCAGGACATCAACGGTCACCTTTTTCCTTGCCCCTCACCTTTCTACGTGGAAGCCTCAAGCACGTGGCATCTTTCCTTATTTCTTCCTTCTCCTAGTGGGGAGAGGAACGCCCCTGAGATGGTGGGTGTGGGAGGCTGCCTGCCTCCAGGGAGAGTGTGTCCTGCTCTGTTCTCAGCCATACCTAGGTAGCCTGTCCTGCTGGGAACCAGCAGCTTCCAGCGCGCCCTTCCTCCCCCCGCCCACCCTGTGCCAGGTGGGTGAGTTTAATTTCGGGCTGAAGTGTTGATGACTGGCCCTTTAACCATATCTCACACCATATGCTCCATTTATCAGTATAAAAGCTAACAGTTTTCTGTATATCTGCCTGTCTCCCAGGTTTATCTTAGTTGGTCTGAATTACAAGAAAAAAGGTACATTATTTGCTTATATCCTAAAGTCGGAATGCACTGGATTAATAACAAAGAGGTGCTTAATGTGGGTGCAGGTCGCTCAAACAATGGAGGGCAGAGTTGCTCCTGCTAATTCCCCACCTGTGCATTTCCTGTCACCTGTATACATTTGCCAGGGTTTTTTTCTGGAGAGAGTGGGGATTTTGGGAGACTTTCAGCTTGTAAGCCACCTGCAGACTGATTTTTCAAGTATTTTCCCTGTTAAATATTTTTGATATTTTTGTATAAGGAATGCTGATGAGAAAGTTGGATGACGCACCAACAGTTTTGTAAAACAGATTTGTCTGTGAGCTCTGTGAAAAGCAGGGGGCAGAAGGGAGGGTGTTATCTATTATCTCTTGCCATAATAAGGGTGTCTAACAAACAACCATAAAACTTCAATGCCTATGACAATAAATAAGCCTTTCTCTGTCAGGAGCTCACTGGGGATCAGCAAGGCAGCTCTGCTGGTCTTGTCTGGGCTTGCTCACCATGTTGGGGATTGGCTGGCTGATGGTTGATCCAGCATGGCCTCCAATGGGTTTGCTGGGGTCACCCTGCCCTGCTCTGTGTGTCCCTCATTCTTCAGCAGACTAGCCCAGGCATGGCTTTCTGACAATGGCAGAGGTACAAGTGAGCAAAGGGACACATGTGGTGCCTCTGTGGCCTAGGCTCAGAACTGGCACACTGTCACGTCCACCTGGTGATAGTGGCTAAAGTGAGTCACGTGAGGGTGTGGGAGATGTACTCTACCTTTTAGAGAGAAACTCCGAAGTCCAGAAGCTTAGGGAGGAGTGAAATAGAGGGGGGCTCAATGCGATCAATCTAGCACAGCAGGGGAGAGAGGAAATCCTGGTGAAAACAAGATACTACTGATATTTCATACTGGTCCCCTCACCACAGGGTGACCTGGATGGAAGAGTACTTATACCCCCTGCCCAGGGCTGCCATCCACCAGGATGCATAGTCTGGCTTTGTGTTGGGCTGGTGTTCATTGTGATGGGTCAGTGCCTGTGCTGTTCTGGTTGTTGAGCCTTTTGAATATCCCCTCCCTGCATCCACCACTAACAAACCACATCTTAGAAGTTTTTGATTGTTAAAGATTTCTATTATCTTTGCCCTGCAAGGTTTGGGGCTATCTCTTCTCCAGCATGGTCTCCTCACACTATGAGCAGAGCTGTCTTTCTAAAACACTCCTTACCCTATTTAAAATCCTCTGTGGATTTCCGTATTCTGTCTATTACCCGTTCACCCACAGCCTCATCTCCGGTGACTGAGATAATTACAGCTGTTTGTTTCGAACCATGGACCTTTAGTTGTACTGGACCCTCTGCTCAGAAGCCCTGCCTAATCTCCCCTTTCTATCTCACTCCTGTTCTACATCCCTTCAGGCTGTGGCTTAGGTATCCCATGCTTCAGGAAGTCTACCTGCCCTTATCCCCAGCCAGGTGGAATGAGGCTTGCTCCCGGGTGTTACTGAGGCCACCCATGGTTCCCTTAGCACAGCACTTACCACGCTCTGCTATTATCCTCTCTTTGTCTGCCTCCTGCTCCAGACTTGAGCTTGGGGTGAGGGGGCCGGCAAAGACTCAGTCTTATTTGGGTTGGCATCCACAGAACCTCTGACAGAGCCTGGCACACTACAGGTACTCACTAATTTGTTTTGTTTTGTTTTAGAGAAAATAGGTATTTACACAATTTACAACACATATCCAGTAAAGCACAAACTATTCCTCCATTCTCCAGTGAGCTATGAGCACTTGTTTTAGAGAAAATAGGTATTTACACAATTTACAACACATATCCAGTAAAGCACAAACTATTCCTCCATTCTCCAGTGAGCCTATGAGCACACACACACACACACACACACACGCACACACACGCACACACACGCACACACACACACACACACACACACACACGCACACACACGCACACACACGCACACGCACGCACACACGCACACACACGCACACACACGCACACACGCACACACACGCACACACACGCACACACTTGCGCTCTCCTTCCCCTTCTTTCCCACCCCAATTCTCTTTCTTTCTCCCTGATGCATGGCAGTACACACATACCCAAAGGGTTCACACAGGGTGCTAAGTAAAGTAATTGAAAGCTTCTGCTTTGATGTTTTTTTATTTCAGGAAGCTACTTGAACAGAGGGTAATTATTGCTGTTAATAGCAATAATTTCCCCATAATCTGGTTACATGTCCTATTTCATTTTAACGATCAGAGCAGCTGTCTTTAAACAAGTCTGGACGGGCCTCTGGGGACAGGGCTTCCTGAGGCATATTCTCCTTGGTCTAATTACTCCACTGCTGGAACGTGTCTGAGGAGGAAGCGGAGGGTGGGGTCACAGTCCTCCCTTTCCCCCCACCCCGGAGTCTTCTAGAACACTGAACTTCCTGGCGCTTTTCCACAGCAACTCCACCTTGCCGCAGGAGGAGGGGCAGGTAGGGTTCCAAGCTCATCATCTCCCTTACTCTGAGGGGCAATGAGATGCTTTCCGGAGCCAGAACCACAGCTCCAAGGGAGCATGCTTCCTTTTCCTTCTCTTCATAGTCAGCTGATAACATGGGAAGCCACCAACCATATCAACGCCTTGCAGCCTCTCAGATCTTTTTTTTTTTTTTTTTCCTCCTTAAAACTTGCTTTACAGGAGGAAATGAGGCCGCTTCAGATGGTTTCACTTTAAAACAAAACATAGGATTCTATGCCCTGTGCATTTGCTAAACATTTACTGAGGCTGTAGCCGCCAGCTCACTAGTTCGGCAACATCTGTGCATGCTCCCTTTGGCTTCCTGGTCTGGAGTTTCCTCCCCAGGCATGCTGTTTCATTTAATACCACTAGCTCTGGAGCCATCCCCACCTACATTTCGGTCCCTTCTCAGCCACCCACTAGCATCTGTGACCTTGGAAAGTCCCTGCATCTTTTGGCATCTCTGAATATTAGTTCCTTATTTGTAAAGTGTGACTAAAAATACCTGTCTTGTGTGGTTGACCTGAGGATTAGGCAAGGCAGCTGCATACATACAGGTAGTAAATGATTGCTTCTGGTCCTTACTTTATGGGCAGTCTTAGTGGGAGAGGCTTAATGAGCTGTTTAAACACACCTGGGCAGAAAATGCAAATTTCAGAAAATCCATTGAGACAGGAAGCATGGCCCTTTAGGAAACAATGGATTTCAACTAAAGTTCATCTTTCCCAAATCACAAAGGAACAGAGATGACCCACGGGTCATCAGGTAGACTCACGTGGGAGAGAAAAGGAAAACTTTGGCATTTTCCCTTTAGCTCATTGTACCTACCTAACAGCTGTTTTCAATATGTTAACAATTTAGGAAAACAGAATGATACCTTGGAAATTTTAGTCCCACAGTTAGGAGGAGACCTGCAGGAAGAGAAGGGTTGTCTTTACTTGGGTCATTTCATGTGACCCATGGTGGGTTTTATTTTATTTTATTTCTAAATGAAATAAACCTTTAGAAAAATTATTGTTTTATATATATATATATATATATATATATATATATATATATACATATATACATATATAAAATGCACACTTCCTGGCTTTAAAAGGGCTGGTTCCATAATTGAAGCAAATATAAAATATATAAAATGACAAATGGAAACATATGCTGGCACTACCCATGGTGAGTTCTCTTTTGACAAAAAGTATTTCCAGAAACTATTACAAAATTTTCAGGCCACGTGAGGCAGTTTGGATAGGATATGGAGACTATCTGCTTTCTTTGACACAATATTATTAATGTTCTGGTCTACAAATTGAAAAACATGCTTATTTGTATATTCATTCTTTTCTCCCTAAGTCTTTTGCCTCAATGGTATGAGACTATGTGGAAAAGTAGAAGGGAATGAGGCTTTGGAATCAGAGTTGAAAGCAGTGCCTCATGAATAGGGGTTTGAGTGATAATAATTCGCACTCTCTGAGCTCTGAACCAATTGAGAAATAAACACAAGAGACAGAAGGATGAAAGTAAAAGTTCTGGCTTCACTGTTGGTAGCATTGCATTGGATGGCAGGGCTTGGATCTGAGGCCAAATAGACTTCCTATCCTTTTCCCCCAAGAACAGGATTTTAGATGACACACTTAAGAAAGTGTGAGTCCACAGAATGGACAAATGCTTCCACAGCCTGGTGCAGGAAGAATTGCTGCCGCTCAGCCAGCTAGTTCCAGTAGCAAGGAATAGAGATAAAGGCTCTTAACCCCACCTGCTTTAGAAACATGAGCCAGTGAGAGTCAGGCTGTCACTGCTCAGCTATGAGAGGAATCATTTCTTCTCCAATTGAGCATGATGTGGAGGAGATAGGCTAGAAGTTGACTCTGAAGCAGGCAGTCTCCCTATGAAATACGTGGAGAGAAAAAAGGAAATGTGACATTGGTTACTTTTTTTTTTCCCTTTTGAGCCTTATTTTTCCCATTTAACAGATGAGCTACTTGGATCTTTCCAATACCAATTCTCAAACACCAACTGGATGTCCCGCAGTTCAATCCTATTCTCACATGAACTACCCAGAGTTAGTGTTAGATGCCACAGATTTTAGGGTTCAGTCTCACAAGTCTTTCCTTATTTCAGAAGCCAGTAGCAAGTCCCAGGTCCTCAGGCTACTGTTACTTTTGTCCAACTTGGCTACAAATTCAGGGTTTTCCATAACTGCAACCCCCCCGCCCCATCCAATAATTCACTAGAACAGCTTAAAGAACTCAAGAAAGTGCCATACTTACAATTACCATTTTGTTATAAAGGATACAACTCAGGAACGGCCAAATGGAAGAGATGCCTAGGACAAGAGCACTGGTGGGAGGTGGCGTAGAGCTTCTAAACCCTCTCGGGCTGTACCACCCTCCCAGCACATTGACGTGTTCATCAACCCAGAAGCTCCCCGAACTTCACTGTTCAAGAGTTTCTGTGTAGGCTTTACTATGTAGGTATGGTTGATTAAATCATTGGCCATTGGTGATTGAACGCGATCTCTAACTCCGTTCTCCTCACTGGAGGTTGGGAGGTTGGGCTGAAAGTTCCAACCTTCTGATCAAGTGTGTGGCCGACCTTTCCCTTGAAACCATCTAAGGGCCCAACTTGAATCACCCCATTTGCATAAACTCAGGTGCAGTGTAAAGGGACTCATTATGAATATCAAAAGACACCTCTGTCACTCAAGAAAGTCCAAGGGATTTTAAAACTCTGTCCCAGCAACTGGGGCAAAGACCAAATACATATTTTTTGTCCTATCACAGTACCCAACTGAGGTACCTAGCTAGCTCTGTAGACTCTTCTGAAAATTAACTGGATTAAGGTATATAATAAATGTTTATGAACATTAATTACCTTCCCTTAACCAACTGGTTAAATTAAGGTACTAGACATATTCAAGGGTTCCCTAATTTTTCATCAGTAATGACCTCATCTATTATAATTCCAGACAGGAGCTTACGTTTTGAAACATTTTGCTTCTTAAACTGATAAATTTAAAATGGGGGGGAAACTCAACACATTATATATAGCTTGGATCACAGAACAGATTAACTCATATCCAGCAATATGATCCCACCAAATGGACAGGTTTCCAGCCCAAACTGAAGAAGGCTCATCTATGTGGCTTCACCTCTGGGAAAGGAATGCCTTTTTTTTTTTTTTTTTAATTGATGTATAGTTGATTTACAATGTTGTGTTAGTTTCTGCTGTACAGCAAAGTGATTCTGTTTTGTATTTAGGTATATATATATTCTTTTCCATTATGGTTTATCATAGGATATTGAATATAGTTCCCTGTGCAAGTTAGGACCTTGTTATTTATCCATTCTATATATAATAGTTTGCATCTGCTAATCCCAAACTCCCAATCCATTCCTCCCCCATTTCCTCCCCCTCCCACCCCTCCCCCTGCCTTGGCAACTGCAAGACTGTTCTCTATGTCTGTGAGTCTGTTTCTGTTTTTGTAAATAAGTTCATTTGTGTCATATTTTAGATTCCACATATAAGTGATATCATATAGTATTTGTCTTTCTCTGTCTGACTTACTTCACTTAGTATGATAATCTCTATGTCTATCCATGTTGCCGCAAATGGCATTATTTCATTCTTCTTTACGGCTGAGTAGTATTCCAGTGTGTGTGTGTGTGTGTGTGTGTGTGTGTGTGTGTGTGTGTAAACTCAATTTTAAAATTAGCAACTAAAATAATGATTGCTGAATTTGGCCAGTTGTTTGGAAAATCCAGAGAATACTTCTGGCACTCTCTATCGGCAAGGCATGAAAGCTTCGTACTAATTTGAGTTTATCCCTCAGATACTGGCTGAGCTGTTTAAGGAGGGAGCAGCAGGAAACTTCAGGTGCAAAATTGTTGGTGGAGAAGGTAAAGGAGGAACTTGGAATATCCAGGTTCGGGCAAAGGAAACCCAGAAATACTTGTTTGAAGGGAGGAAAACCCCTATGTTTGGGGTTGGATCAGGATTGTTGCCTTCTGCCTTAAAGCAAAAAAGGAGGGGGGCAAAGAGCTCTTGGCAGTTGTCAGGCAGGGGAGAAAACATAACCCACCTGTCTGGTTTTACAGAACAGACCTGCAAGGCAGACTAATCTTCTGGCACTCAGAGTGTTCCCAAAAGATGACCTCTGAGTCTGGCGCAACCATTGCCCTTGGCTGCCCTTAACTTAAAAAACACCAGCAAAGGTTCCTTCTTTCATTTAGACTCATATTTGGTTTGAGCTGTAAGACAAGATGAGAAATGGTTGGGCAGGGAGGGGGAGGGAATCCTGAAGGTGGGTGGCTGTACTTTCATTCTGCCCCTCTCTTTGAACTGCATGCCACATGCTTCATGAATTCCTTTGCTCAGGGCAATGGAAATAAAATTACCTGCCTGAGGAATTGCAGAGTGAAAAATGAACTCACAGCCACGATGCTAGGGTTGCTTCTGACACAAACATTAATGGGGGAAAGAGAGGCAATTCAGGGCAGGGAGCTATACTGGAGCAGGGGAAAGGGAACATGCATTTGAGAGATAAGAGATCCGACATACCCATCCTGAGTATGTCACTCCCCACCGTGGGGACTCAGTTCCTCCGTAGTTAAAACACGAGTGTTAAGTCAGGAACTGAAATTTTCCCAGTTTCTCCAACAGGAAATTGGATGATTCCCAACCCTGGCAGGGGTAGGAAGGGCTTTCTAGTTCTAGGCGAGGAAACACGACCTTGACGGATAGCCTTTTTGAGGGGACAAAGGGAGCACCTATTTCACATTGCCAGGACAGAGGGCTGGGCTGGGGAGGACCGCAGAGCACAAGACATGAGGTCATAGCAGCTGTGGACCCTCCTGGCACTAGGAGAAGTTGGATCATACCCCTTGATTACGAGCACTCTCCAAAAGGGAGCCTCGTCTTCCTCTTCTTTATTTGTAGTGTGTGACATTCTTTAAAATTAGAGAAAATAATCGGCTTCATCTGTCTTTTCCAGTCTCCTTCATCAAATAATGAAAATAATAAAAAGGGAGCCAAGTGTATAATCTTGATTTTATTTCCTCTCCCCTCTTCCTCCAGCACCACCCCTCTCCCATACCAACAAATGGTGATTTGATTTTTAATATGAGGCCTCCTCTGACAATCTAACCATTGAAAGCAAGTTGTAGCTCATCCAAAGGAGGCTTGATGTCCTGCTAAGTTCCCTTGGTAGTGGTGGCGGGGTGTCACCGGCTGAGCTGACAGAGACCAGGGTCCAGGTCTCCAGATTTCAAATCCAGGGCATTTCCTGGAGAGCATTTCTCAGCATTTCAAAACTAGTGTTTAAAAATTTCAAACTGTGGACCAATACTTTAAAAAAATGCAAGAAAAATAAATTCATGGAGAAATATAGTGTAAAAAACCAGACACACCAACTACAAATCGGAGTTTTTTATTATTAAGTTCAACAGACTTATGAAAATTATTCTGCTAAATTGCTCTAAAGTTTCTAAATGCTTGTTCTCAATTCAGGGCCTGGACCCCTGCCCCTGGACCATACTGTGAGTGACACGGGTCTTTGGTTCTTACTCTGCCTTGTTTCATCCCCCCAAACACCCCTGAGAGGCAGCCTGGCTTGGAAAAGAGAGCTTGGCCTTTGGGAGTATTCTGGCCTGTGATCCAACCCCAATGCAGCCTGATCATAGATGCCCTCAGTCTTAGGTGCTCAGATTCATCAGTTTGAAGTGAGGAGATAATGCCAGCCTTTCAGGATTGCTTTGAGGATTAAACAAAGTAAAATATGGGAGGCTCCTAGCATACAGTGCTTGCTCCCCAAATGCTCTTTTTCTACTCCACAGAGACAAGGACAGGTCTGACATTTTGCTCCTACTCTTTGAGGGCACCACATTGTCCCCTCAGCCTGGATTTTTCTTTTTCCTCCTGATTTTTGTCCCCCACCCCCTTGGCTAGTGACTGTTCATCATCAGCCTTACCTGATGTGTACCCACACTTCAGACGCCGTGGCTTGTTTATTTCCCTGATAGCTGGAAGCTCCAGGAGGGCAGAGACTAGATCTGTTGATTCACTTCTATTTCTTCTCCCAACTCCTAGCAAGGTGCCCAACACACAGTAGGTGGGTAATACTGTTTTGCTTAATAAAAATATAATGTCCTTGTTAAAAATCTGGGTTTGAATTGAGGATGAAGAAGCAGCCTTTACCCCAGGCCTGACCAGGTACAGATCTCAGAAAGTTATAACTGTTACCTTCTGTTATTAAGGCCCACTTGGTATAAGGAAGGCCTGAGCCCATGTCTGTCCACCAGGGATGTGAATCAGCTGCCTCTCGCCAGAGTCTTGGGCTTCTGAGGAGCTGAGGGCAACAGAGTTGGCTGTCCTTTCTTCTCTAGCCACAGAGAAAGTCCTCACGACCACATACAGAATGTTGGATGGGGTGGAGGTGCACGGGAGGTGAGGGGAGCAGAGGGCAGATGGGCACAGGGGAGAGAAAAGTAAAAAGGTACAGATGACTCAAAATCACAGACCCATAGTATGTTCAAACCAGGAGAGTCTTAGAGATCATCTAATTCAGCTATTTCAGGGAAATTCTAATGTCAAGCTTAAAGGTATGGCCTCTGGGGCCAGATGACCTGGGTTCAAATGCATCCATGTGACTTTGGGGCATGTTTCTTAACCTCTCTGTACCTCTGTTACCTGTGTATAGGTTTGATGATAATATATCTACCTGTATGGTTGTAAGAACTTAAGTGCAGAAATACACGTAAAAGACTTATGTTAGTGCCTCGTACACAGTAAATGTAAGAATTAGCAATGATTATTCTTTTACCTTTTGGGAAAACTGAGGCCTAGAACTTGTTTAAGGTTATAGAACTATGTGGTGACAGAGTCTGGACTAGAATCCCATTCTCTCAAATTACAGTTTCTGCCCCTCTTCCTCTGGACATAGACATAAAATTTTAGAGGGAAAAACTAGCTTGGGTGTGATCTATCGTCATTCTCCCATTTAACACAAAAGGAAATCATTATCCAGAGAGCCTGAGTGAGAGGCTCGAAGTGAGATGGTGTGAAGGCCAGGACTCTGCTCTCCTCCTGGGCCAGGCAGACAGGCTATTTACAATGAAAAATGGAGAATAGACCCTTGTGGGCACATTTGGTCTTTCTCTGGAAGTCTGTGCGATAAGGGAGCCGTTCAGGTTTACCAAGTCTTTCCTAGTGAACTAGAAAGTAAATTCAAATGGCAGTTTGGCTTTGGAAAATTCCAAATCGTTCAGCTTTCGGAAATTATTAGAATTTTTTTTAAAAGAATTTCTCTAAGCCTTTTTTTTAAAATAAATTTATTTATTTTATTTATTTATTTTTGGCTGCGTTGGGTCTTCGTTGCTGTACACAGACTTTAGCTGCGGCGAGTGGGGGCCACTCCCTGCTGCACTGCATGGGCTTCTCACTGTGGTGGCTTCTCTCGTTGCGGAGCAGGGACTCTAGGCGTGTGGGCCTCAGTAGCTGCAGCATGCGGGCTCAGTAGTTGTGGCTCGCGGGCTCTAGAGCGCAGGCTCAGTAGTTGTGGCACAGGGACTTAGTTGCTCCGTGGCATGTGGGATCCTCCCGGACCAGGGCTTGAACCCGTGTCCCCTGCATTGGCAGGCGGACTCTCAACCACTGTGCCATCAGGGAAGGCCCAATTATTAGAATTTGATGGCAGCACTTTTCACTAAGGAGTCTGTTCTAAGGGGACAGGAGTCCAGGAATGAGCCACCCAGGTGGCAAAGGCCTGGATTTAGTCAGGGACCTTTGTCCCTGAGCTCTCTGAGGCTTGCAAGTTTCTCTTTTTGCCCCCTCTCTATCCACCTATTCTTTACATAAGCTATGCAAGCACAATAAAAGCATTTTGAAAGGTGGAGAAGTGGAGCAGCACCTACCTCGCAGGTATAGTTGGGAGGGTTAAATGAGTTATTTCATGTAAAATGCTTAGAACAGTGCCTGACAATTGGTAAATGTCAATGCACCTCTCCAGACTCCATCACCTTTGTTTTAATGATTCTACAATATGCCATAAGATGGCTGTCTTATAGTTATTAGAATGTTTATCTACTGTGTTGACGTGATTACTGAATGCTGATTATTTCCCTAGCTTCCGTTCTGATGTTTCACCATTTTAGACAAACAACTTTATTCTAAAGCAGGGGACTGCAAACTATGTTACTTGGGCTAAATCCAGCCCACCCCTTGTTTTTGTAAAGGCAGCTTTATTGAAACATAGACACTCCATTGAAATATTGCCTATGGCTGCCCTTGCCCTGTAATGGCAGAGTTGAATAATTGCAACAGATCCTGGTATTTCTATTATCTGGCCTTTCCTAGAAAACATTTGTCAATTCCTGTCCTAAATGAATGATCTTAGATGAGTAAAAAGGTTTTGCTTTGTTTTTGCATAGATTATTAAAAAATATATATATGTACGTCTATGCATATATCCCTTCCCCACTAGTTTAATTCCTACAACTCTCTTGATACATTCTCAGTGTTTCTTTCAAAGGAGGCAGTGTGGGAGAGGGAATAAGGAAAGACAGGAGGGCACACGTCCAGCCCCAGCAGTTTTGATAGGTGGTGTGGAAACCATTTGACATGGTTGTTTTCTGAGTCCATTTATCAATGTGCTCCTTCTTAAAAATTTTTTTTTCTTTAAGATTCAAGGATTTGTTCGATATAAATTTTCACTTATCCTATGAGGACCTTTTTTTTTTGCTAGGCAGAAAGTAGAAATAAGGGGAAGAGCACTGGGCTGGGAGTCCAAGACATGAGTTCCAGGTCTAATTTTTCACTAATTGAACACATGATCTTGGGCAAATGGCCTCTCTTGACAACAGTTCCAGTTCATTCCCAGATCATTTGTGTGGTCCAGGCTTTAATTGTCTTCCTTGGACAGTTGGGATAGCCTCCCTTCTTCTGGCCTCTCTGCCTTCCCTTCACCCCTCTAGCCCGCCTCCAGCTTCTAAAGGGTACCTTCAATGGTGTCTCTCCCTTCCTCAGAAGTTATCCTTGGGTCTTCATTTTGCACGTTTTAACATCTCCGAGACCCAGTTTCTCATAGAAAGAGGATTCATGACAACAGACTGCAGTTGGATTATTGTGAAGGTCTTTTGAGATCTGTACTATATGGTTCTAAAGACAAGAGGTTACCATCATTACCACCACCACC
Organism: Lipotes vexillifer; assembly: GCF_000442215.2. Classification (NCBI taxonomy): domain Eukaryota; kingdom Metazoa; phylum Chordata; class Mammalia; order Artiodactyla; family Lipotidae; genus Lipotes; species Lipotes vexillifer. The sequence continues at coordinate 509,077 of NW_006798890.1, read as the reverse complement.
TCCACCACCACAGAATAGGCCCCTAGAATCCTGGCTTCTTGAACCTTGGGCCAGAAATCCCACTCTATGGGAAACACAAATGCTGGAAGCACTTTTAAGAATCTTTTTCCTCCATCCAAACTTCTGCCTCCTGGCCTGGCATGGGACAGATGCTTTCACAGGCAGCTAGGATTTTAATCAGTGCCAAGAGTCTGCTTGTCCAAGGTTGTTTGGCAATACTTGGAGTCTCCCACCTCCCACACATCTCCTCTTTCAACGTTCCATATCTCAAAGGACATTTCCAAATAGACTCTTTTATCAACAAACTCTTCCAATTAACCTTAGAAATAAGCATGGCATATATTACTCCTCTATGATGGATAGGGAACTGTGGCCCGGAAAGGTGAAGTGAACTTTCCAAGGTCACACAACCATTTGACAGCCCCTCTGGGAGTAAAACTCAGATTTTTAAACTCTTGGTCCTGTGCTCTTTCTTTCTCTCTACAAATATTTTTAAATGGCTTTTGGTCTTAAAATTTCCCACACCTGGCCTTCACTCCAAGTAATATTTTTGTGTATAAAGTCAGTATTATGAAGCTGGGAGAGAAATTGGTGGGAAAGAAATCTCACGTTAATGGACTTTGATGCTAGACAGGAACCTTTACACTGAGGAAAAACAAAACAAAACAAAAACAAGCCACAGATGAAATCACTGCAGAGGAAAATAATGTTTTACTTATTCAAAAGAAAGGAAACTGGGCCATGCTACCAAGGTATTCAACTCTAACATATTAATTTCAAGGAACACAAAGGATTGTTGACATGAGAACTTCTGCATGAATATGAGAAAAAATAAGCTTTACTAAGATTCGCAAGACTTGAGATAATTTCTTTTCCTATTCCTCTTCCAAATTCTTTTCCTGGGTCTCCATTTATTCTTCCATAAAATGAGAGGGCGGGCATATCACTTAGCTTAGCCTAAGTTTGGCTGCTATAACAAAGAACCCTCCAATGTTAACAGCTCGTGACAACAAAGAATTATTTCTTGCTTTCTTGGACCAGCTGTGACTCTGCTGTGGGTCTTCTTTTTTCCTGGATCAAAGTGGAAGGAGAAGCCCTTCTCTGGCACATGCCAGTCTCATGGCAGAGAGAAAAGAAGCAAAGCAGAACCACTGTTTGTCTATTAAAGATTTTGCTTGGAAATAACCCTTATCATTTCTTTTACATTTGGCTGAAGCAAGTCACATGGACAAGTCCAATGTCAATGGGATGGAAATTATGATTCTCCTCAAGGACAGGCCCAGCAGAGAAGAGTCCTAAAGGAACATGTTTGACAATAATGCAGTCTACCAAGATGGGGTTAAACTTAGTGTATCCAACTATTTCTTGAACATCTCCGTTTAGGTGTCCCATCTCAAATTCATTGTGTCCGAAACTGAACTTATCACCTTAGCTTCCCAAATGGACCCCTCTTTCTATATGTCTTCAGTACAGAAATGGCACCACCATCTATGTATCTACCCCACCATTCAAACCAGAACTGAGGAGTTGTCCTACAGTATTTCTCCTTGGTCTCACCTCCTATGTCCAATTGTCAACTGAGTCCTGTGGATTCTGCTTCTGAATTACCTCTTCTCGTATTTCCTCAATCACTGTCATAATCCAAGCCAGGGTTGATGAAAGTCTGATCTACTACAGTTCCTAATGAATCTCCCCACCTCTAGGCTCTGGCACCCAGTGTGAGGTATGGATTTGAGGGCAAAAGACATAGTGAAAGCCAGAAATTATCATAAGACCAGTAAATTTTTCCTGAATAAATGGTTGGTAAATGTGTCACTGAAAGCATTTCTTTCTCTTTTGCTTTTTTTTTTTTTTTTTTTCCGCAAGGAGGAAGGGATAGGAGTCAAGTATATTTAAAAAGATCTTTCCCGTTAAATATCAGCAAATTCTTTAGTCCATTTTAAAGATATACACAAAAATGATGAGAAATGCAAGTCTTTCAAAACAGCAGGTTTCCGTAATAAATGGTTGGTAAATGTGTCCCTGAAAGCATTTTTTTCTTTTTTTTTTTTTTTTTTTTTTTTTTTTTCCGCAAGGAGGAAGGGATAGGAGTCAAGTATATTTAAAAAGATCTTTCCCGTTAAATATCAGCAAATTCTTTAGTCCATTTTAAAGATATACACAAAAATGATGAGAAATGCAAGTCTTTCAAAACAGCAGGACTTTTTATTGTGTGAGGCCATGCATTTGACTGGTCTGTTCACCTGGAAACCCACCCAATTGATGTGAAAATTTGGGTCATTCTTGTTCACTGCTGCTTCTTTCTACACCCATTTCTGGCCTCCCAGGTTCTAGGGGCTCTGAAGGGAAAGATAGACAAGGAAAGATGGGTGGTAGGTGGAGTCCCAGGAATGGTGGACTGGGAAGAATTAATTCTGGCCACTTCTCCAGATGCTGGTGACATGAAATGAGAGAGACACACAGGGTGTCCAGCCCCAACGTTTAAAGGTGAAGACTTGAAGGCTCAGAGCAGGGAAGTGACTTGCCCAAGGTCACCCAGCAAATGAGAAGCAAGACTGGGGCCCGAACCTAGGACGCCTGCATCACAGAGCAGTGTCTGTACTTAACAGTCTGTGATAGGTACTCAAGCATGCTTAAGGAGAGACATACGCTTTGTGTATGACTAGTTTTGCGTTTTCTTTTCCATCCATTTCCAGACACAATAGATGCTTCTAGAACTCTCCACTGGCATATTTTCATTTGACTTGGAGGCAGGTGGGCCCCGTTATTGGACATGGGCTGGCCTCTGTGTTAGAAGACCTAAGGCCAAACCCTGACACCATTCCTCACTCCCTGTGTGACCTCAGGCTGCTGCTTCATCTCTTGGAGCCTTGGTTTCCTCACTTAGGAAACGGGCGTGAAAATAATGCATGCTTGTCAAGCTGTTGCTTGTAAAAATTACAATTTTTACAGCAATTGTTGAATTTGATAATTCAGTTTGTCACACTTCTACTGAAGTGCTTGCTCTGAGCAAGACACCAGGGCAGCAAAGATGGCTCAGTGTCACCCTGCAAGCACCACCAGAGCTCCCTGATAACGCATCTGTCTTCTCCACCCACTAATCAATAAATGCACAGTGACAGAAAGTCAGTGATAGAAGGGTATAGAGGACAAAGAAGTAAGACAGGGAGGGGGGGATCAATTCTTTCTAGGTAGTTACAGGAGGCCCTCCAGAGGAGGTGATACAGGAGAATAAGTTTTGAAAGATGAAACAGAACTCTCTAGGTGAGAAATCGGGGTAATTTGAGGGAAATGTAACACCATGAATTAATGCATGAAGGTGTGAACGTGTAGGGTTTGGGGAAAACTATAGTAAATAATTTAATATAGCTAGAGCACAGAAAAAAAGTGGGGGTAAGGGGTGATCAAGGTGAGAAATGAGGCAAGAGGGTTTGGTCTGGGCCCCTTCATGAGGCCACTGAAGTGAGATGCTGCAGGAGGAATGATTCAACATGAGCCAGAGCACACAAGTTGGTGGCCTGCGGATTAGCCCAAAGATGTGTTTTGCTTGACTGATGTGGGACCTTAATTTAGGTGGGATGTGCACTCTCCAATTCTATGTTCTATCGTCTTCCTAGCCCTGGCCTTACTTTGCTCCTTCACTTATTTTTATTCATTGCCTGGACCTTGTAGGCCTTTGAGCTTGAGAGGTTTAGAGCAGAGTGCTGATGAAATCAGATCTGAGTTTAAGATTGATGCCTATGGCTGAATCCCTGGGGGGAAATAAGGGGTAACTCTGGAGGCCAAGAATCCTGTTGAGACAGTGGCAGTAATTCAGTTGAGAGATGACGAGATCCTGATCTGAGGCAGAGGGTACGGAGAGGGGAGGATGAAACTGAGAATTATTTGGGAGGCAGGATCCACGGGACTTGGTAATAAATTAAGATGGAGATATGCGAGAGTGAACTCATCTGAAGGGTTTTTGAGGTCAGACTGTCTCATAACTAGTATCCCTGGTGTTCGCCCAGAGCCTGATGCAAACTAGAACCTGAATAAATACTTCTTGAATATAAAAATAAATGGGTAAGAGATTTCAGATGTTCTCAGGTTTCTAATTTAAAAGGAGACACATAGTAGGTATTCAATACTCCTCAGTTGAATGTGAGCGGCACATTTCTAATAGGAAGTTTGGGCTCCTATTTTAACCTGAGTAGCAGTTCCTCAAGATCTAGAGCCCATGGGAGGCCAGTGAAGGAATTTGTGTGGCTTCCGAAGAAGCATAAATTAGAGGCAATCGTTAAGGGGGATGTTGTCTGACATTTCCCTTACGAGACCTGGGCCAAAGGAGTTCAAACGCAGAGTGCCTTTGCTTTTTGAGATGAAAATCAGAGCACGTTCAGACCCTGAGCTGCCAGGAGGCTGGGACATTCTCCTGGCCTAGTCCTCTCACTATTGAAGTAATAACAAAGATATAACCAACAAAATAAATAAGTGCTCTGTGGATTGAAGAGATGATACTTCCATGGGCCAAATATTAAAATATCAAAGGTCCAGGAAAAGAGACCATAAAGGCCCATTTCATGAACCAGTCAGGAGTGTTTCAGGGCAAAGATGGAATGATATTTTATGTCACCTCTGAGGCATAAAGGGCACTTTATGAGTCAAAGGAAACCAGGTTCTCAAATGGCTGGAGACTGCAGGTTACTTGTTTGAAATCTAAACACCAACTCGGATTGCAGAACAAAATTAATCCCAGCACTCCTTGCCCAGGAGAGTTTGCTGAGGCTGTCAGAGGCAGAGGAGTGGGAGGTGAGCCCTGGGGCCAGGCAGATGGAATCCCAGTTGTTCCAGTCACCACGGGGCCAGCGCCCAACGGGCCAATGTTAGCCAATGGTCCCATGTTTACCGAGCCGTAGGGGCCAGGGAGGGACCCCAGCCCTGGAAGATTGGGAGAAAGAAAATGAAGTATTAGGATTTCAGGACATGCTTGTTGGGTGAGGACTGAGTGAAGGGTTTGCCTCATTCACATCTCTGCTTGAGTGTTTCTTCCTCAAGAACCCATTACTTTCTATCCCCTTGCTCTCCTTTATTTTCCTTCATTGATATACAATATAATATCAAGAATTGGTGCATGCCCCTCTGTTTCCTTATTGTCCCTTTTTCTTTTAGATGATAACCTCCATATGGACAGGGGCTGCACATTTTTATCTGCAACAGAGCATTGCCTGATGCAAAGAAAGGACTTAAACGACTGTCCAATGAATAAATGAATGAATGCCCCTTTTTTTGTGGAAATTATGGCCTGTGTCAGATGATTCAGACCTGGTCCCTCCCTTTTTAGTGCTCACAATCTGGTGGGAGAGACAGCTACCCTGTTGTACTGAAATTATTAGCATCAATGTAGAGTAGTGTGCAGGATGCTATGGGGTCCCAAGAAAACACCTAAGCCTTCCTTCTTGTTGGAGAAAGCCACCAGGAAAGTGATGTTGCAGGAAAGATCTGAAGGATGTGTAGGAGTTAGCCAGAGGGGACATTGGGAGAGTGTTCACAGCAGTAGAAATGACTTGTGCTAAGTCACAGCACCGCCTGTGATGTAGCTGAGTAAAGATGTATCAAAGGAATTAATACATGAACAAATGCTTTAGCATTTACAACAACCGATTTTCCTAATCATTTGTTCCAAGAGCCAGTCCAAAAAGTACCTTCCCACTAAGGTGTCATTTAACTGAATTGTGCATTGGCCTATTTTGTTTTTCTCTAAGAAAATATAAACATTGCCAGGAGCATGAGCAGGTTGACATAGGAACTTGGAAAAAAAAATAAAACAGGACACAATAATAGACAATATATAGTTGGTTCTCCTACAAACACTCACACAGCCTTTTAGACAAGAAAAGGACTTCAGGTATCACCTCGTGAGGTGTGTTGAAAAGGACCCAGAATTTAAACTTGGAAGGATGGGTTTCAAGGATCACATCAAAATTTACCAGGCAAGTCACTTTGTGTCTGTCAGTTGTGGTTTCTGAGCTGTGAGAGTCAAATGAAAATACTTTGTGGGTTAAAAATTATGGGCACATAAAAGTAATTTATTATTATTCTTCCCACTCAATTTATTATTTTTTTAATAACAGAGGAAAATGCCCTCTTATTTTGGTGTACAGTTCTAGGAATTTTAACACATGTATAGATTTATGTAACCACCCCCATGATCAGGATATAGAATAGGTCTATCAGCTCCCCTAAAACTCCCTCATAGTCCCATCATCCCTGCACCGCTCATCCCTGGCAACAACTGGTCTGTTCTCTGTCACTGTAGTGTTTCGTTTTGAAGATGGCAAATGACAGATAAATGGACTCGTACAGTGTATAACCTTCTGAGACTGACTCCTTTCACTCAGCATTACGCCCTTGACATAGGTGCAGTTGTTGGATGGGTCAACAGGTCATTCCTTCCTATTGCTGAGCAGGATTTCATGGCATGGATGTATCACAGCTTGTTTATGTGGTCACCTGCTGGAGGATATGTGGGCTGTTTCCACTTGTTGGTGATTATGAAGAGACCAACTATACCTATTGGTGTTCGGGTGTTTGTGTGAACCTACTTTGTTTTTTCCCTAGAGAAAATACCCGGTAGTGGGGTTGGTGAGTTGCAGGTTAAGTATATGATTAATTTTATCAAACATGCCAAACTGTTTTCCAGAGTGGCTGTACCATTTTGCATTCCCAGGACTGTGATTTAGTTTTTGTTTTTTTCGGTACACGAGCCTCTCACTGCCGTGGCCTCTCCTGTTGCAAAGCACAGGCTCCAGACGCGCAGGCTCAGCGGCCATGGCTCACGGGCCCAGCCGCTCCGCGGTATGTGGGATCCTCCCAGACCGGGGCACGAACCTGTGTCCCCTGCATCGGCAGGCGGACTCTCAACCACTGCGCCACCAGGGAAGCCCAAGTGTGATTTAGTTTTGAACGGAGGACATGTGAGGCCCAGAGAGGGGAAGTGACTTCCTTTTGATCACAAAGCAAACAAGGAAATGTGGGAAAGAATCCTATAACTCCCATTCCTGCTCCCCTTTTATTAACCTGAGATTTAACACCATTCATTTTATGTAATTCTCAAGAGAAACTCTGTGAGGGAAGGTGTCTATTTATTGGTTTGCTAGCTTATTTATTTGCCCTATTTTACAGAGGAAGAGAGGGGTGGGAGGGTAGGTGTAAGAAGGTACATGACCTGCCCAAGGTCATATAACTTGCATGTGGGGGACAGTTTGACTCCAAGTTCATGTTCTTCCCACTAGGCACATTTCCTCTCGATTGCTGGAGGTTAGGGCCAGAGCTTCATTTCAAATGAGTCAATATTTCCACTCTCATGGTTGTGCTATGTTACAGAGGAAAAATTTCCATGCTTTCATAGTGTGAACTGTGTTTATTAATAACTGTTTCTCAATTGCTTCAATTTTCACATTATTAAAAAGCTAAAGCTTGGCTCACTTGTCATCTTCTCTCTGCTTGGAATGGATTTTTTTTTTTTAACTGGGGCAGGGACTGAGAAATGAAAAGAAGGTTTTGGATCTGGTGCCCACCGTGCCCACCAGGCGATTCCATGCCGCTCTGCCTCCTTCCGGTTGGCATTTCAACAAGGAGCGGTCCTCAAAGTCAGCTGGATTGGAGACACTTTAACAGGGCAGGAGACCCACTCTGGTTCCAGCATCCCACATCTAGTTTCATGGCTAAAAGGTGTTGAGATGATTTTTAGTTCAAGGCTGTTTGTGTCAGAGGGAAAAACTGACAGATCACTTGCAGAATTCAGCTTTTATGAGTGCTTACATCTCTCCTGGGCTAAAGTTCCCTGCTTGAGCCCTGGAGACAAGGAGAAAAAAAGGAAGGAAAGAAAGTAGGCAAGGAAGGAGGGAAAAGAGAAAGAAAATAAAGGAAGAAAGAGAAAGAAAGGGAAAAAAGAAGAAATGAAAAAATGAAGGGGAAGTAAAACTAGAGAGAGAGAGAGAGAGAGAGAGAGTAAGGAAAGATGAGAAATGCTAAAAAGAAGGGGGGAGAAAAAGACTTGAAACCAGGTAGTTTATTTTTCTTCCTTGGTGTTTGTTATAGATTATCCTAGACTAGGGAACAGAGTAATTGGACCAATGGGACAGAGTAATTGGACCAAGCTAATTAGATCTTCATTTGATTTTGTGTTTGTTTGTTTGACTACTTAGTTTATACTTTGGCAGAGAGTTTTATCATACATATTCTGCTAACTGGTTTATCTAAGAGATGGTGCATGAACAAAACTGACATTGGATTTGCTGCTTCAGACCACACAAAAGAGGGGAGAAAACCTTTCAAGTAAACATTGATGTCTAGGAGCAGTGGAAGACCTGACAGAGAGATTCACAGGCCTCTTGGAGTCCCTGAGAAGCAGAGTTGATAAGTGTGGCTGGGCTGAGCAAATGTCGAGTGAGCCCCCAGGAATGACGTGGTACCCTCCTAAGATTCTGGAACTTGCAGTCAGACAGATCTGAGTTTAATTCCTGGCTTTGCTACTTACTACCATTTTTGTCCTCTCTGAGTCTCAGCATTCCCACTAGTGAAATGGGATAATAATGCTTTCCCAGTTGGGCTGAGGGAAGGGTGAAGTGAGATAGCAGGGAAGATGCTTAACAGCAAGTATGCCTTTTAGGAAGAGCTTAGTTCTGACATTCCTCCTGGCCTGGGGAATATCTGGGAAATTCAGCCAAGACACTTATGATGTGAGGAGAACTGACACCGAGGCCACAGGCTATGCCACAAGCATCTATTCACCCTAACTTCCAGTAGAATCAAATTTTGGGACTTGAGCAAGGCATCTTTTCTTCCTGGATTTCAGTTTTCCTATTGGTCAATTATATTCTGAGCAACGAATTAGTGATGCTGAGCCCTTGCAGTTCTCTCTCATTTTTGGGGTCCCCACTGGTGTGTCCTTGTTCTGTTTGACTCTCTGACCACCCTCCCTGGGCCTTTAGTTTCAGGTGAGGCATCATCTGCTTTGGGGCTCTTCTCCAGACATGGGACTTTGTACCCTAACTTGGGGCTCATTTGGCATCTCTACAATAACGCTTGGAAGCTGTTGTGCTGTGTTGTATATATGAGTTTATTTACCCGTCAGAATGCACGCTTCTTGAGTTCAGGAACCTGCTTCCATCTCTGAATCTCCAGTTCCTAACACAATACCTACTTGTGTGACTGTGCAAATTACTTAACTTCTTGTAGCTTCAGTTTCCTCATCTGTTTCTGGTACATAGTAAGTGCTCAATGTATGTAAGTTATTATAAATGTCATTTTGAATGATTGAATGAATTAATAAATATGAATAAGACACATTCCCTGACATTAAGGAGTTTAGTCTAGTGGGGGAATATGTATAAAGAGCTCACAATAAAACAATGTTGATTTTAAAGTAGAAAAATATTAAAAAATGTTATAACAATAGAAAAGAAAGACTAATTTGAAATTTGACCATTAAAGTAAAGACGAAAAGTCTAGAAGTATGAAATTGGTATGTGTGGAGTGGAGACATGGGGAAGTATAGGTAGAAAGTATCTTAATAACAAGGAAATAGGCTACAAGGAGCTGTGAATGAGAATTCTCTAATTTGCTCTGAGTTTCCTAACTACCAAAGCAGAAAATTAGGCCAATTTTACATTACAAAGCTTTGATCCTAGCAGTAGAGATTATCCAGGGATTTGTAACAAGGGCACCATTAGCATTTATGGGAGGGAAGATTCTTGACTGGGTGAGACTGTCTCACATAGTGCAGGACATGGAGCTTCCCTGGCCTCTGCCTGATAAATGTCAGCTGTAACCTCTAGTCACCATGACAATAAAAAAAATGCTTCTGCCAACATCGTTCATCAGCTATATTGCAATATAAAATAAAAAGTTACCAAAGATAAATTTCTAAATGCAGTAGTTCTCAAATTCTCATATCTAAATAAACTTAAGGATAGCAAAGAATGAAACATTCAGGTAGAGAGGGTTGGGGAACAATCAGAAACTGCCTATCACACAAATAAAATTTCTTTGAAATCTCTTTAAAAAAAATGCCTTCACCCTTTTACAAATGCCCCTTAAAGCACGGAGCTAACTCCAGTCTAGGACCACTGAACCAAACCCATTTGATTTCAAAGGGAAAGGATGTCGAGGTTCAGAGAGGACCTGGCTGTCCAGGGTCTCACAGATTGGAAGCATCAAGGTCAGGCCCCGAACTCATATTTCTTGACTCTGCTTTGGTTTCTATTAATGTTCTATTTCCCAGTGGTTTTTTTTTTTTTTTAAGTTCTGTTGATTTTACAATTTCAACCTTATATTGAAGCCAACCCACCCTTTGCATTTGAAGATTGAGCTTTAATTTTCCAATCTGTAAACCATTATCTTGTATGGAGAGACACTGAGGGAAAATGACCAATTATCTCATGAGCAGAAACCAGAGGCCCTCAGTGCTCTTGGAAGCTTAGAGAGTTCTGAGTGAGAAGTCAGAATGCCTGACTTCCTCCACCGAGACTGCGCCAACATGGTTTCCTGAGATTTCCCAGGCCAGACAGTTTGACTCAGTCCTTCCAAGAATTCAGACAGAAAAACCCAGACTCTTCCTTCTTTGGCTGCATTTATCTGGCGATTCTGATGGAAGCAAACAGAGGCGTGGAGGGGGCTCTCCATGTGTGTGATGACTATCATAGTACGTACAGTGATGAGAAACTCCTTGTAGAGCTCTTCTAGGTAAGGAGGGGCCAGATCTGACCTGGAGATTAGCCAGGACCTACACACAGCTTGGAGGAAAGACTTCTGGATCTAGAGGGTTTCTGCCTCTGCAGCTTAAGTCCGTGTGATCTTGATCAAATGCAATTCTCCTCTCCTCTCAGAGCCTCATCCTGAGAGCACTGCAATCACATGGTTATTGGAGGGGATCTCACTGGATGACAATGAGAGTGTTCTTTGCCTTTCTGAGGCAGCCATGGTGGCAGAGAGCACTAGTGTTTGAGAAGGATCCAGTTTCCATTCTTCTTCCTGGATACATAGCTACACCTCATTCCAGCCCCCTTGCACTTATGATGGAGCTGATGGAAGGTGGGTAAAGCTGCTATATTCTCCTTTGAAGGTACTCCACCCTCTCTTTTTCCTTCTGTGCAGCCTTGGAGGTCACATGTTGGAGATGGCAGTGCCCCAAGATGGGAGGAGTCTGGGCCCCAAATCACCCTGAAGGCTGCCCCTGAACATTTGATTACACTATGGAGTGGGCAAGAAATAACTTTTAAATCTTAGTGGCTTAACAATAAAGCTGTGCCTGTTCTAGAAACACCTGATATCCTATCCTGACGAATACAATTGTTAATATGACTCAGCAGACTATGGGAAAAGGAAATGAATGAACACTGCTTTCTTCTTCCCCCCGCCTCCAGTCCCCACCTGTCTGTTCTCAGGAGAGATTCTAAAGAGATTACTCAGAACTTATTGAGAATTTTCGTCTTTGTGCTTTTTTATCCAATGTAAGTTGATTCCAAAATCCTTTCTTTCCCCCATTGTAACACTACTGCTATTTGAGAGGCAAACAAACCTCTGGTTGGATCCTGTTTCTGGAACTTCCTCTGTGTGACCTTGGGAAGGTCATCTGACAGCTGAGGAGACTGAAGCTCAGAGAAGGATAGGGGGACTGATAGAACCTGTGTTACTGGATTGTTGTGAAGATTAAATGAGGTCATGGATGTGAACACAGTGCCTGGCACATAGAAAGTGCTCCATAAATGTGAGTCCCAACATTCCTCACTCTCCCTGAAGAGTAAGGAACTTTGTTTCTTGCTAAAGGAATCACTGAGGGAACAGCAGATAAGGGATTGGGGGAGAGGTAGGTAGGCATTTCCTGATCCCTTCACCCCGATTGCAGCTCTATATAAAACTCATCTTTTCAAGGCACTCTGGTGTGGAAGAAGGGTTGTTTTTTTTTTTTTCCAGCCTTGGTTCTGTGGACAAATAGCTGCTCTTCTTCTGGGGGCTTCAGTTTCTCTTTAGAATATGGCTGGGTTGGACCTAATGACCTCCAGCTCTGCCAGTGTGGAATTCCAGGTTAATGTGGGAAGACCGAGAGACTGTGGAGAGAAAGGCATCAAGGGTAGGGAATGGGCTGGATAGGAGGCTCAGCTGTATCATATAATATGTCCCAGAGGACACAAGCCATGCTCCAAGGTCATACAGAAAAGATTTACAGTCTTGGAGTCCATAAATAATCCCTGGATAGTGGAATCTTTTAAATCTGCAATGACACTGGATGCCAAAATAGAGGAGAAAACTCACTCTTCCTAGAAACTCTAATGTCGATTGTGAACTTTTGCAGGATTGAATTCAGGCTTTGCTTTCTTTTCTTTTTCTTGTATTTTTCTTCCTTTTTCTCCTCCTCGTCCATCTCCTCTTTCTCTCCAGGCTCCCCCTCCCTTCTCCACCCCTAGTCCTGGTTTGCTACTGACCACTACTTTCTCATTTTTCAAGAACTTTGCCTCTTTCACTTCTCTTCTTGATGCATGTGTTTTATTATCTAATTTCCAAACCAACTTATTTAACTTATGTATATATTTTCACATCTATTATCTAGCCACCTCTCCAGATACTACAGGGAGGAAAATCAAGTCACTTTTTGATTAAACGGACTTGGTGACTTAATAACACTGATAACAGACAGTGGTTTATAAATTCAGGAGAAAGTGTCAGGCACCATGATTTTAACTACTGTTGCAGGCAGTTGAGGTTTTGCAGAAAGAGATTATGGGTGGGGGGTAATTCTGGGAAAAACAAGTTGAAGACAAATAGGCGCTTTCCAACACTGTTTATAGTTTTTAGGATAATTACAAATTCCAAGTTTTGGGGGACAAAATCATTAACTCTGACGTTCCAAGCAACCTTGAAATTGACTCCAATCTGAAACTTCAGCCAGTGAGCCAACATTTTTTTGATGTGCAATCATGTGCATTTTTTCTTTGGAGTAGAAAATTAAGAGCACAATTTGGAATCATGTGGAGAGTGTTACCATAGCATTTTATTCCCAAGGTGCCCTTAATTACAATTACAGGGACATAATTATAGAGAAATACAGAGATTTCACCTATATCAGGCCTCCTTCCTTCCCTTCTCCTTCTTAATACATACAGGTTGAAGATTTTGACTAGAAATCACAACACCCCAAATTCTTAACAGTGCTCAGAACAGCTTTTATGCTAAAAAAAGCTAAATGAGTTCATTTTCTCAGCTACTCTGCAACCTAAGTATCACTAGTGTGATTTATAGATGAGATTGCAGTAGTTTTGGACTTCGAAGTGGTAGAACCAAGATTTAATTCCTGGTGTATCTGGTTCCAAAATTTCTCTTTCCACTCTTGTGCCCAGAAATTCCTTCTACTTAACTATTGTTTTGGTTGCCTGAAATTGACACTAATGTCTTTCTTTTCTTGTGGAATACAAAAATTTAAAGGGGATAAAACCCTGAATAAAGGAAACACAATAATGTAAATTTCCATTTTCCATTGAGAAAGCATTTCATGGTTTCATTCACTTATTCCTAACAAACTGTCACAAATTCAGTTTTTTAAAAAAATGTTACTTTTTGAGTCTCCCACTCTAGACTGTAAGCTCCTCAAGGAAAGAGATCATCTCTGCTTCGTTTGGTATTTTCTATCCAGTACTGAGTCCAACGTCAGACAACTGGTGGATGTTTACATACTAAGTACTTCCTACTATGTGACTACTCTTTAACTGATATTTAACTAGTGCTTTCCACGTATAATCATACAAGAGCATAAGACCACAGACCATTGAATATAATTGGGAAGAGAAGATTAAGACCAGGAGCAAACAGTTAATGATAGAGGACACTGAGGGCCAAGGGCGGTGGATATTGGGCTCATCTGTCATGGCTTCAGAACCTTCTTCATTGTGGTAGAAAATGGATGAAAGGGACTGTACTGGTTACTCCCTGTTTGTCCTCCAGATCTGCTCTCTACTCTTCTCTGATTCTCTCTGTGCTCTGAAGTCTGACCCCTATGGAATGTATCACCCAAGCTCCCTGTCCTCTATTTTCCACTTGAGTTTGGCCAGTAAGTGCTGGCAGGATTGTGGAGGGCAGAAATGAAAGAGGAGGAGTCTTTCTACTCCCTCCCTGCATTGCCATGGTTTTGGCAGTGGCTGTATCTCTCTGCAACAGCAGCACATGTTGGGAAGAGTAGCCCCTCTCTCATCTCTGTTTCATGGGCTCTGGTAATTCTGGTCCCTTTCCTTGCTCTTTTAGCCCCTGGGGTGGCAGCAGCTTTTTGTGATTATTAGCCTCTGGGTATGTTACTTATCCTTTGCTCTCTTTTTAAAATTTTTAATTAATATTTATTTTTTTAAATTTTTATACAATTTTTAAAGGCTATACTCCGTTAACAGTTATTATAAAATATTGGCTATATTCCCTGTGTTGTACAATACATCCTTGTAGCTAATCTGATACTCAGTGGTTTGTACCTCCCACTCCCCCACCCCTGTATTGCCTCTCCCCTCACTCCCTACTGGTAACCACTAGTTCGTGCTCCGTATCTGTGCGTCTGCTTCTTTTTTGTTAGGTTCAGTAGTTTGTTGTATTTTTTAGATTTCACGTAGAAGTGATATCATACAGTATTTGTCTTTCTCTGTCTGACTTATTTCACTTAGCATAGTACCCTCCAAGTCCATCCATGTTGCTGCAAATGGCAAAATTTCATTCTTTTTTATGGCTGAGTAGTGTTCCATTGTATATAAATACCACATCTTCTCTATCCATTCATCTGTTGATGGATACTTATGTTGCTTCCATATCTTGACAATTGTAAATAATGCTGCTATGAATATTGGTGTGCATGTATCTTTTTGCATTAGTGTTTTTAGTTTTTTGGATATATATCCAGGAGTGGAATTTCTGGGTCATATGGTAGTCTATTTTAAGTTTTCTGAAAAACCTCCATACTGTTTTCCACAGTGGATGTACCAAATTACATTCCCACCAACAGTGCATGAGGGTTCCCTTTTCTCCACATTCTTGCCAACATTTGTTATTTGTGTACTTTTTGATGATAGCCATTCTGACAGGTGTGAGGTGATATCTCACTGTGGCTTTGATTTGCATTTCTCTGATGATTAGTGATGTTGAGCATCTTTTCATGGGTCCATTGGCTATCTGTATTTCCTCTTTGGGAAAATGTCTATTCAGTTCTTCTGCCCATCTTTAATTGGTTTGTTTTGGTTTTTCTCATGTTGAGTTCTATGAGCTGTTTATATATGTTGGATACTAATCCCTTATTGGTCGTATGATTTGCAAGTATTTTCTCCCATTCAGTAGGTTGTCTTTTTGTTTTGTTGATGGTTTCCTTTGCTGTGAAACACCTTTTAACTTTAATTAGGTCCCGTTTATTTACTTTTGCTTTTATTTCTTTTGACTTTAGGAGACGTATCCAAAAAAATATTGCTATGATTTATGTCAAAGAGTGTTCTGCCTAGGGTTTCCTCTAGGAGTTTTATAGTATCTGGTCTTACATTAGGTCTTTAATCCATTTTGAATTTATTTTTGTATATGGTGTTAGAAAATGTTCTATTTCATTCTTTTACACATAATTGTTCAGTTTTTCAAGAGAGATTGTCTTTTCTCCATTGTATATTCTTGCCTTCTTTGGTGTAGATAAATCGACCATTAGTGCTTGGGTTTATTTCTGAGATGTCTATCCTGTTCCACTGATTTGTGTGTCTGATTTTGTGCTAGTACTATACTGTTTTGATTACCGCAGCTCTGTACTATAGTCTGAAGTCGGGGAGTGTGATTTATCCAGCTCCATTCTTCTTTATCAAGATTGTTTTGACTATTCAGGGTCTTTTGCATTTCCATACAAATTTAAAAAAATTTTGTTTTAGTCCTGTGAAAAATGTCATTGGTATTTTGATAGGGATCGCATCAAATCTGTAGATTGTCTTGGGTAGTATGGTCATTTTAACAATATTGATTCTTCCAATCCCAGAACATGGTGTATATTTTCATCTGTTTGTGTCATCTTCAATTTCTTTCATCAGCATCTTACAGTTTTCTGAGTACAGGCCTTTTAACTCCTTAGGTAGGTTTATTCCTAGGTATTTTATTGTTTTTGATGTGATGGTAAATGGAATTGTTTCCCTAATTTCTCTTTCTGATACCTTGTTGTTAGCGTATAGAAGTACAACAGATTTCTGTATATTGATTTTGTATCCTGCAACTTTATCAAATTCATTGAGGAGCTCTAGTAATTTTCTGGTTGCATCTTTAGGACTTTCTATGTAGAGTATCATGTTAGTTGCAAACAGTGACAGTTTTACTTCTTCCTTTCCAATTTCCATTCAATTTATTTCTTTTTCTTGTCTGATTGCTGTGGCTAGGACTTCCAAAACTATGTTGAGTAAAAGTGACCAGAGTGGGCATCCCTGTCTTGTTTCTGATTTTAGAGGAAATGCATTCAGCTTTTCACCCTTGAGTATGATGTTAGTTGTGGGTTGCTCATATATGGCCTTTATTATGCTGAGGTATGTTCCCTCTATGTCCACTTTCTGTAAATATTTTTTTTTAGCATGAATGAATGTTGAATTTTATTGAGAGCTTTTTCTGCATCTATTGAGATGATCATATGGATTTTATTCTTCAATCTGTTAATGTGGTATATCACATTGATTGATTTGTGGATATTGAAAAATCCTTGCATCCCTGGGATAAATCCCACTTGATCATGCTGTATGAGCCTTTTAATGTACTGTTGGATTTTGTTTGCTAGTATTTTGTTGAGCACTTTTGAATCTATGTTCATCAGTGATATTGGCCTGTAATTTTCTTTTTTTGTAATATCTTTTTCTGCTTTTGGTATAAGGTGATGCTGGCCTCATTGAATGAGTTTGGAATTTTCCTTCCTGAGCAAATTTTTAGAACAGTTTCAGAAGGATAGGTGTTAACTCTTCTCTAAATGTTTGATGGAATTCATCTATGAAGCCATCTGGTCCCGGAGTTTTGTTTGTCGGGATTTTTTTTTTTTTTCATTTACTGATTCAATTTTATTACTGGTAATTGGTCTGTTCATATTTTTTATTTCTTCCTGGCTTAGTCTCAAGAGATTGTGCTTTTCTAAGAATTTGTCCATTTCTTCTAGGTTTTCCATTTTATTGGCATATCATTTTTCATAGTGGTCTATTATGACCCTTTGTATTTCTGTGGTGTTAGTTGTAACTTCTCTTTTTTCACTTCGGATTTTATTGATTTGGGCTTTCTACTTTTTCTTGATGTGTCTGGCTATAAGTTGACAATTTTATCTTTTGAAAGAACTAGCTTTTAGTTTCACTGATCTTTTCTATTGTCTTTTTATTCTCTATTTCTGCTCTGATCTTTATGATTTCTTTCCTTCTACTAACTTTGGGTTTGTTCTTCTTTCTCTAGTTCCTTTAGGTGTAAAGTTAGGTTGTTATTTGAGATTTTTCTTGTTTCCTGAGGTAAGCTTGTATTGCTATAAAGGTCCCTCTTAGAACTGCTGTTGTTGTGTCCTATAGGTTTTGGATCATCATGTTTTCATTGTCATTTGTCTCTAGGGATTTTTAAATTTTCTGTTTGATTTCTTCAGTGATCTGTTGGTTGTTTAGTAGCATATTGTTTAGCTTCCACGTGTTTGTGTTTTTTGCAGGTTTTTCCTTGTAGCTGATTTCTAGTTTCATAGCTTTGTGGTTGGAAAAGATGCTTGATATAATTTCAATTTAAAAAAATTTACCTAGGCTTGTTTTGTGGCCTAGCATGTGATCTATCCCAGAGAATGTTCCATGTGCACTTGAAAAGAATGTGTATTCTGCTGCTTTCAGATGGAACGCTCTTTATATATCAATTAAGTCAGTCTGATCTAATGTGTTATTTAAGGCCAGTGTTTCCTTATTGATTATCTGTCTGAATGATCTGTCCGTTGATGAAAGTGGCATGTTAAAGTCCCCCACTATTATTGTGTTATTGTCAATTTCGCCTTTTATGTCCATTAATACTTGCCTTACATACTTAGGTGCTCCTGTGTTGGTAGCATATACATTTACAATTGTTATATCTTCTTGAATTGATCCCTTGATCATTATGTAGTGTCCTTGTTTGTCTCTTGTAATAGTCTTTATTTTAAAGACATATATTTTGTTTGATATTGCTACCCTGGCTTTCTTTTGATTTCCACTTGCACAGAATACCTTTCTACATCCCCCTCACTTTCAGGCTGTATTATGTCTCTAGATCTGAAATTAGTCTCTAGTAGGTAGCATATATACAGGTCTTGCTTTTGTATCCTTTCAGCCACTCTATATCTTTTGGTTGGAGAATTTAGTCTATTTACATTTAAGGTAATTATCATTATGTATGTTCTTATTGCCACTTTCTTAATTGTTTTGGATTTGCTTTTGTATGTTTTTTTTCTATTTCTTCTTTTGCTCTCTTCTCTTGTGATTTAATGACAATCTTTAGTGTTATGTTTGGATTCCTTTTCCTTTTTTGTGTGTATATCTATTATAGATTTTTAATTTGCAGCTACTATGAGATTTTTGATTAACAGTCTATATTTATGTGTGATTGTTTTTAGTTGCTGATGTCTTAATTTCAAATGCCTTTTAAAAAGACTGCATTTGTACTCTCATCCTCTCTCGATTACTGTTTTTGATATCGCATTTTACATATAATTGTTTTGTGTATCCTTTAACTGCTTATTTCAGATATAGATGATTTTATTACGTTTGCCTTTTAACTTCCCTTTTAGCTCTGTGTGTGGATGATTTTTGACCTTTACTGTATGTCTGCCTTTATCTGTGAGCTTTTTCATTTCATAATATTCTTGTTTCTAGTTGTGCCTTTTCTTTCTTTTCTTTTTCACCCAGAGAAGTTCCTTTAACATTTGTTGTAAAGCTGGTTTTGTGGTGCTGAACTCTTTTAGTTTTGCTTGTCTATACGGTTTTTGATGTCTTCATCAAATCTGAATGAGTGCCTTGCTGGGTAGAGTATTCTTGGTTGTAGGTTTTTCTCTTTCATCAATTTAAATACATTGTGCCATTCCTTTCTGGCCTGCAGCTCCTGAAAAATCAGCTGATAGCCTTATGGGAGTTCCCTTTATGTTATTTGTTGCTTTTCCCTTGCTGCTTTTAATATTTTCTCTTTATCTTTAAATTTTGTCATTTTAATTATAATGTGTCTTGATGTGTTCCTCTTTGGGTTAATCCTGTATGGGACTCTGTGCTTCCGGGACTTTGGTGACTCTTTCCTTTCCCAGGTTAGGGAAGATTTCAGCTATTACCTCTTCAGATATTTTCTCAGGCACTTTCTCTCTTTCTTCTCCTCCTGGGATCCCTATAATGTCAATATTACTGCACTTGATGTGGTCCCAGAGGTCTCTTAAACCATCCTCATTTCTTTTCTTTTTTTTTTCTTTTTTCTTTATTCAGTTCAGGGACAGTGATTTCCACTACTCTGTCTTCCAGCTCACTGATCCATTCTTCTGTATCATTTAGCCTATTATTGACTCCTCCTAGTATATTTTTAATTTCAGTTATTGTATTTTTCATCTCTGTTTGGTTGTTCTTTATTTTTTCTAACTTTTTGTTAAGAACTTTTAACTTCTCACTGTGCATCCTTTCTTCCCTTGAGTTCTTTGATCATCTTTACGATCATTACCCTGAACTCTTTCTTGGGTGGATTGCTTATAGCCCCTTCACTTAATTCTTCTTCTGGAGTTTTATCTTGTTCCTTCATCTGGAACCTATTTCTCTGCAGACTCATTTTGTCTAAGTTGCTATTTGTATTTTTAAGTATGTGGTAGGTTAGTTATGTTTCTCAACCTTGGAGAAGTGGCCTTCTGTGTGAGATTCCTATGTGTCCCAATAGTGCACTCCCCTCTCATCACCCAAGCTATGTGCTCTAGGGCTTCCCCCTAGGAAGTCTGCATTGGTCTTTCTGTTGTGGTGGGCTGACTATGTGGGTAGTCTAGTAGGCTTGGTTGGCTCCTAGCCTGGTTATTAGCCAGACCCTACCTTATGTGGATTCTGTTGGCTGCTGTTTAGCAGGGCCTAGTCATGAGATGGCTGGCTCAGAACCCCAGGAGGTCCTAGGACTAGTGCTGACTCACTGGTGGGTGGAGTAAGGGTCCCAAAGACTCCACAGCTTTTGTCTGCCCACTGTCAGTTGAATTCAGGTCCTTGAGTTAGTGCTGAACTGGCAGGCAGAGCTGTTTCCTGGAGTCTGGCTGCAGAGCCCACAGATCTCAGAGCTCATTTCAGATCATTGCGGGAGGGAGGCAGTTCCTGAAACAATTGGATATGTGGTCTGGGGTGTCCCAAAGCTTGTGTTGGCCTGCTAGTAGACAGGGCCAAGGCCTATCTTGTCCCAGGGTAGGGTTTGACCTGCTGTATGCAAGCTGGGTCTGCAGGCTGAAGGAATGTGGTTTTCTTGTATCCAATGTCTGCTCTTGGTGGGTGAGGCTGGTCTAGAGGCTAGTGTAGGCTTCCCCAAGGGAACGGTTGGTGCCTGCCCACTGGTGGGTCTGGTGGGCAGGACCATGGCTAGGGACCTGTCTAGAGGCAGCTATAGGCTTAGGAATTCTTTAGGCAGCCTGTCTGCCAATGGGTGGAGCTGTGTCCCCAAACAAGTTGTTTGGCCTGAGGCATCTCAGCAGTGGACCTACAGGCTGCTGCGTGGTGCCAGGTCTTTGTGCTAATGATCTAGAGGGAGGATCCCAAGATGACAGTCACCAGCAGCAGTGTTCACGTGGTAGAATGTTCCCAAATATGTCTACCACCAGTATTTGTATCCCTAGGGTGAGCCCCACCTTCCCCCCACCTCTCTGGGAGACTGTCCAAGACCAGCAGATAGGTCTGGCCCAGGGTCCTATGAAATTACTGCTTTTGCTCTGGATCCCGGTGCATGTGAAGTTTTGTGTGTGCCCTTTAAGAGTAAAGTCTCTATTTACCCCAGTCCTTTGGGGCTTCCAAGATTAGGCCCTGCTGGCCTGCAAAGCCAAATGCTCTGGGGGCTTGTCCTCCTGGTGCAGGACCCCTGGGTTGCAGAGCCCTATGCGGGGCTCAGAATTCTCACTCCTGTGGGAGAACCTCTACAATGTAATTATTCTCCAGTTTGTGGGTCACCCACCCAAGGGTATGACACGATTATATTATGAGTCTGCCCCTCCTACCCATCTCGTTGTAGTTCCTATTTTATGTCTTTAGTTGTAGAAGATCTTTTCTGGTAGGTTCCAGTCTTTTTCACTGATGGCTGTTCTGCAGATAGTTGTGGTTTTGGTGTGCTCATGAGAGGAGGTATGCTCAGGGTCTTTATACTCTTCCATCTTGGCTGATCTCTCTCCCTCATTGGTTCCCTTAATGCTGCCCACACCTTTAAAAATAATCTCCCCATTAAGTTTTCTTCAGTTAAACACATTGAGTGTTCCGTTCCTTGCCAGGACACTGGCTGATACAGGGAACATTGGACTGTATAGTTGCAGATTATGTGTTAACATGGGCTGATCAAGCAGAGCCTCTCTCCTGAAACCCATGACCCATCTGATTAAGTGATGGAAAGTATGTGAACAGAGGCTAATGGTCTCTGTAGCTTTATTTAGGCACTATAGCTCTAAAGCCCTCACTCCATTATTCACTCATTCATTGATTCATTTATATGTTTATTCAGCTATTTGGTGAGTATTTCATGCATGGCCACTATGTGTCAGGCAGTCTTTCAAGCTCTGAAATTAGATCATGAATAAAACTGACAAAATAGCTGGGTGATCAGAGTTTACATTCTACCTACAGAAAACAGTAATTCTTCCTATCTATCTATCTATCTACCTATCTATCTAATTTATTATCCTAGGAGGGGATATAAGCTATAAAGTAGAGGAGGATAGAGAGAAGGGTTGAATGGCCCTACTTTTGTGTAAAAAATTAACCCCCAGAACAAATACTTCTTAATAGTATTTGGGTCACTAAATCACAACTCTCCAGAAGGTGAAGTCTCGTGGTTCCCTTTCTTGCTACTGGAAAGGGTGTTGGTTTCTATTTGAGTGCTATGCTAATCCCAAGAAATTTAATCTCAGTCAAAGCGTAATGATACATGCTCCCTTCCATGAGCAAAATCAAGTTTTCATACAATCATGGACTGAATTTGACATGGGCTCAGCTCATAAGATGGACTCACATATTACACTCAGAATTTCAGATACCAAAAACAAACATTGTGCATGTGAAGCGCCTGGTACAGCATCCAGTACATAATATATATTGAATAGGTATTATTATTTAAACCTCACATCAACCTACAAGCCAGGTGAGAATTATTATACCTTTCTTATGGATGACAAAAATTAGGCTCAAGAAGATTCAGAAGATGTAAAAAAGAAACAAAGGCTTTGAAATGAGATACATGTGACAGATGTTGGTAATATAAATACACACCCATGGGCATATTTAGAACTGTGTTCAATTCCCTGTAAACTTCATGAAACACCTTTTTTTTTGTTCCCACACAAGTTAACATCTTAGTATTTAAATGAGTAAAAATATTATAGAAATATATTTGAATCTGCTTTAATTCACAAAAATGTACACACCACTTACAGTTGCTGTTTTTTCATTAATATTTGTAATGGCTGACATATACTAAGCCCCATAGCTGATCACAAACACTGGTGTGTAGTGGTACCACTGGGGAGAAGCTTTACTAGTGATGATACAGTTCAATGATTCTCAAACTTTTCCTCACCAAAGGTTTATCTGATTTTTCTTCATAGAGTCAAGTTTTAAAAAGAATTCTGTATTTTATCACCATTAATTAGTAAAAGAAAAATTAAAAGGAAGAGAGAATGAATTTATCATTATGTTAATACTTTAATATGGCTTGTAAAAAATTCAGTACTTAAAAGAGTGTGGCAAGCACAGAAATATTGAGAAGGCTTCTTAAATTGTATGAACAATTGCATGAACAGTTATTGCATCTTTCTGTGGTCACCCTTCAGGCTAACCACTCTTTCAGAACTGTTTTCCCCTCTGTTCTACAGTTCAACCCTGTGTGCATGGAAGTGCAGAGATGTTCTCTTCAGCTGTCCTGGAGCCTACATTTTACACAACAAATACTTTTTATGTTGTAGTACAAAATGTACTAAATGGGAAAATGATCATGACATATTATTTATAGGAAAATTGTTTGTAGACTACAAAACAGCATTTACAGTATACTGTCAGTTTTGTAATTAAAAAAATATTAACACTGAGATGTCCCATTGTGCATTCCTATACTTTCTAAAATGTCTACAATAAACTTGAGGGACTTTAGGGTTTTAAAATCTCTCTTTTTTATTACCAAGGTATAACTTACATATAAAAAAGAATACAAATATTAAATTTATAGTTTGGTGAATTTTTACAAACATATATATCCAAGTAACCACCACCTTGATCAAGATATAA
This sequence comes from Lipotes vexillifer, assembly GCF_000442215.2. NCBI lineage: Eukaryota > Metazoa > Chordata > Mammalia > Artiodactyla > Lipotidae > Lipotes > Lipotes vexillifer. Next base: position 485,603 of record NW_006798890.1, on the reverse strand, counting down.
ACCCCTGTCACACCTCAGGAGTTTCTCATTTCCCTTCCAAGTCAATATACCTATACGTGTCATAACTAGTCTGGCTTCTATCACCATTGATTGATTTTGTCTTTCATAATTCATAAAAATGGAATAATACAGGTTTTATTCATTTGCATTGATCTTCCTTCACTTGTTTTTATGCCAGTGAGATTTGTGCATGTTGAGTATAGCAGTAGTTGGTTATTTTACTTTGTTTTAGAGCATTTCATTGTATATATATTGGTATTTGGGCCATTTCTAGCTTTTGGCTGTTTTTAATAAAGTTTCTCTGAGCATCCTTGGACATGGCTTTTGTTGCATAACTTAACAAAAGTTTTGTTAGCTATATGTCTAGGTGTTGAATTACTTGGTTGCCGGCTGTGCATTTTTTTTTTTTTTTTTTTTTTTTTTTTTTTTTTTTTTTT
>NW_006798890.1:346209-485115 GCF_000442215.2 Lipotes vexillifer | reverse complement strand
CTTACGTTATGCGGGCCTCTCACTGTTGTGGCCTCTCCCATTTGCGGAGCACAGGCTCCGGACGCGCAGGCTCAGCGGCCATGGCTCACGGGCCCAGCCGCTCCGCGGCATGTGGGATCCTCCCGAAACGGGGCACGAACCCGCGTCCCCTGCATCGGCAGGCGGACTCTCAAGCACTGCGCCACCAGGGAAGCCCCGGCTGTGCATTTTTTAGTCTTCGTAGATCTGTCCAGTTTTCATAGTTGTTGAGCCAGTTTACACCGTTACAAATAATGCACAAAAGTTCCAGTTGTTCTACATTCTTGGAAATGTTTGGTATTGTCGGGATTTTTTGTTTTTGTTTTTGTTCTTCATTTTAGAAATTCTTGTGGATATGCTGTGGCATCTCACTGTGGTTTTAATAGAAGTTTTCTTGATGGCTATTAATGTTGAGCGTGTGCTTATTGGCTGTTTGGATATCCTCTTTCATGAAACACCTCTACAAGTCTTTTGACTGTTAAAAAAATTATCCATTCAATTCTTACTGGTTTATGGGTGTTCTTTAAATGTTTTGATTATGAATCCTTTGTTGGGTATATGTAGTGAAAGTATGTTTCCCTATTCTGTTGCCTTTTCACTGTCCCAGTGGTATCTTTTAATGAACAGAAGCTTTAATATTAACAAAGTCAAATATATGAATCTTTTCCTTTATGATTAGTATATTTTGTGTTCTACTCAAGAAATATTTGCCTACTCCAGGGTCATGAAGATATGTTTTTAGGGGCTTTATTATAATTATTTTTTTGCCTGTCACATTTAGGCCTATGATCCATCTGGAATTGAATTCAGTGTATGTTAGAGTTCAAGGTTTATTTTTCCCTTTATTAATATCTAATTATCTCAGCACCAATTATTAAAAACATTATACTTTCTCCACTGCACTGCAGGCATCTTTGATATAAATCAGGTGACTAAATATGTGTGTATCTGTTTCTGGAATTTTATTTTTTTCCATTGGTTGTTTGTATATTACTGTGCCAATACCATACTTGTTTTAATTAATGAAGATTTATAATAAGTCTTGAAATCTGGTAACATAAGCACTCCGACTTTATTCCCCTTTTCCAGGTTATCTTTGTTTGGCTTGGCTCTTTGCACTTCCATACACATTTTAGAATCAGCTTGTTGATTTTCCATGTAGTGGGTGTTATCTGTGCTCTACCCCAAACCCCTCAGATTCCTTTTACTCTTTACGTCTTCCCTCCTCTTCTAACTTCTCTATATTTTACTTCCTACAGCCTGCACCTGTGCTTCTCTTTGAAGGCCTCTCTGAAAGTTACTGGAGCCACTTTGCCCAAATGCATAGAGAGCTGGAAATGCTTAGAAGCTTATGTCCTCCCGGGGCTGAACTTAACATTGACTAACTGGTGCATGAGCATGAAAGCTTAGCTTATTTGCCTTGAAGTAAAAATCTTTGGGGTGTCAGCTTCACTCCTGTACTTCCTCATAGGATCAGATTGAAATCAGACCTTTGCTTGTTTTCCTCTTCTTCCATGATCTACTTACTCATTTTCTGATCAGTTTCTTCTGAGAACATTTCTTTAATAAAACACTTGCCTACAAATCCTCATCTCGGAGTCTACTTCTGGGTGATTCAAACTAAGACATGCCAGAAAAAAATCACTGGGATTTTTATTGGGATTGCACTGAATGTATAGGTCCAACTGGGGAGAACAGACAAAATTACAATGCTGAGTTCTTGAATCCTTGAACATAGTATATCCTTTAATTTAGGCAGGTCTTCTTTGCTTTCTCTCAGCAATGACCTGGACAAGTGGGCATCAAATCTTAAAGGGCCTCAGCAGACCTCCCAAGCAACTCAGACTTTTCCCTGTAATCCACAGAGTGGAGTTCTAAGCTGAGGCTTGCCCATACCTGCCAGTCCGTCTCCTCTATGCCTCCAAGTATGTCTGAGTTAGTCCTGCTTCTGGCCCCAGTGTGGAAAATGTGTTAATTAATGATGAAAACCATTCTGCTCTTCAGGCCTGTAAAGGCTTCCCGGGAGAACTTTGCAGAAACAAGTCCTGGCTGTTGCTGTCAGCAGTTCCTGTGCTCCCGTAGTAATAGGATCCTGGTCTTGGGCAGTTTCCCTGTCTCTGTCTCTGGGGTGTGCCTGCCTCAGCAGCACTCAGAGAACCACATCACTGTAGCCTGGTGCTCCGGTGTGGCAGATCCATCGAGGCCTGCAACCCATCAGAGATACAGGGAATTAGATGTGTCAGGCAGAGAGTGTTAGGGCCTTGAGGGCTGGGACAGTTTCCATGTAGTTTTTTGGATCCCGGCAGAGTTTGTGGAAAGGGGAATTTTTTTGCAAAGAGTGAGGAAGGAACTCCCTGCACTCCGACTTCCACCCCCACCAGGTTATTCTTGTATTTATCTTTATGACTTTGAACATATGTTACAGGCCAGTTTGATTTTTAGCTAAAGTACCAATGAAATTATACTAATCTGATGCAAATCCTCTTCTGGCTAACTTTTCCAAGCCTTCAGCGAGAGACCATACCTGTGGGTGGAAAGGGAAGGGGAAAAAGGTCCAGACGTTTGGGACACACACTGAGAGGCATGTGAGGACTCAAATGTGATTTACGTGGATAGGCATTTCAGTCCTCCAGTTGACGAGTATTTAATTGGGTAAATCTCCTTAGCAGGGAACCTCAGGGGTTAGGAAAAATTCCTTTCCCTCTCCACCCACAATCAATGCCCCCCTGCAATGAATGACTATGATATTAGTTCTTCATTTATGTACCCCACCCCCAGACCCATTTTACCCTCCTCTGACCTTCTGTTGACCCATGAAGGTTGACATTTACAGATCACATGACTCAGGCTCTCCTGACCTCTGGCTTCCAGTTGGTTTTGGCCAATGAGAGGCACTAGGCTGGGATCAGGGTGGAAGGGAAGAGAGGCTGGATACTTTATTCCTGACCCCTCTTCCCCATGCCTGGCATGTCTGTGGAAGCCACGTTCCCCACTAAGTCTGTAGCCCCTGCTGGGTCAGCCATCTTCCTTGAGTCCTGATTCTCTGAGCTCCTGCAATACCATCCCCTCCCCATGTCCCTCAGGCTCAGGGGTGGCAGTGCCTTCCTGTCTTGGTTGTGCCTGGCTCCCTGAACCCTGCCCACCCCTCTCAAGAAGGCCTTTTATTAAGCTCTGTTGGGTTAAATCCATCTGAGTGGGCCTCCTGTGTCCTGCCAGACCCAGGATGACAAAGTGGCCAAGCCTCTTCATTTGTATTTCCCCAGGATCTTTCTCTTCTTTCCCCCATGAATGAGTCTCTTCATTTCTGGGTGGGATTTGTGTGACAGCCTCCTTCCTTCCTGCCTCCAGTCTGGCCAGCTCCCTCCCATCCTTATGCTCCAGTCAGACAGTTTCTTAAATTGCACATTCCAGTACTCTACTTTCCAACTTATAATCTTTTTATGGCTCTTTCCTTCTCTTCAGAGCAAAGCCAGACTCTCTGACTGCTTACAAAGCCCTCCATAGCATGGCCTCAGACAGCCTCGCCTTCCATTATGCTACCTCCTTTCACGGGCTCTAAGCTCTAGCTGTGGGGGAACACTGGCCTCCTTCTGTGCCCGTCCAGCATGTTTCCACTGTTGCAAGAAAGTGGCTGTACACGTAATATTTACTGGACATTAACTATATACCAGTCACCAGGCTAAGAGATTTTTAAATGCATAATCCTATTTAATTCTCATAGCCACTGTATATGGCATGTAATATTATAGTCTCCATTTTACAGCTGGGGAATTGGGGGAACCAATCCGTGAGGGAACTTGCCATAGTCACTCAGCTGGGAAGTGGTAGAGGCAGGTTTTGGATCCAGGCAGCCAGGCTCCAGAGGGTGTACTATTGTCAATGGGACCATGAGTCCCAGCTCTCAGGTCGTCTCCACTGAGACATTTCTCCTGATGCCCTCCAGCTGAAGAAGGCATGCCCTCCTCTGGGTTTCTACAAAATTTTGTTCCTCAACTCAATCCAATATACTTCAGTTGGCAGTGTCCATGCATGTAGATGGTACCCCCATGAGCTGTGAGAAGGATCCTTAAAGGAAGGACATCGGCTTCCTGTTAGGGCAGGTGCCGTGTCAGGGACTGGACACACTGTACGTGCTCAGTAATTGGGGAATGAGTGGGTTAATGAATATATTTGGAAGTATGGCCATTTAGCTCAAGCCTGCATTTGTGTATATCAGAAAAGGGGAGGTCGGTTCCAAGGACCTCAGAGATTTTGTTTGAATGTTGAAATTCACTGAAATGTACTGAGAACCTATCATGTGTGATGTCTTGTTTTAGGCACAGGGTAAGAGCAATGAAGATGACAGATGTCTCTCTCGCACAGAGATTATGTTCAAGTTACTAATTACTACATTAATGAACATTGGATTTGTAAGTGAATAAAGGGATGGAAGGAGGAAGGAATGCAAATCACTATCTGAGATGATATTCTCTAAAGAACAATAAAGCTGCATAATAGACAGAAAATAGTGGATGAAGGGCAGCCCTCATGGAGGTGACATTTGAGCAGAGGCTCACGGGAGGCAGGAGAGGGAGTCCTGGGGGGAAGTGCAGCTCAGGCAGAGTCTTGAGCAGGAGGAATAAGCTTGGCATGTTTGGGTGAGAGCAGGACCCGCAGTGTGGCCGGGGCATGGGTGCCCAGAGGGACAGATTGGAGCGGTCATACGCGGGGAAGGCATCGGAGGTGGGGAGCAGATTTCAATGTATTGTGACTATGAGGGGAAGACACTGACATTTTTGATCAGGAAAAAGACATGATCTGATTTTCTTAACAAAAGATACCTTTCTGGCTGCTTTGTGAAAAGTACATTATTTCAACTCTCAGGATCTCTAGACCTCCCACTATGCTTAGGGTACCTACCCTTGATCAACTAGTTAGTAGTAGTAAACAGAATGACAAAAACAGTGGCCATACATACCTAAAGCAATTAGATACTAGCAATTTCAACTATGGGTTTTATTTTTGTATTACTGTAATGTAGTAATTTTCTCGTTATTGAACATGCCCTACATGCCTGGCACTGAGGGAGGTTTTTATATATTTAACTTCTAGGGGTGTTATGAGAATTAAATAAGATAATGATTTCTTTTAACACCTGGAAAAGGAAGGTAATGAGAGCTAGAGAGGCTGAATGATCTTCCTAAGATCATGCACTTGGCAGGTGGAACCAAGATTCAAACTTCACTCTGTCTGCCCATCTGCCTGTGTTCTTCCCACTCTACCCCATCACTCGCTATGGTGCGAAGACCAGCCTCTGCTCTAATTCTCTTTACCATCATGTGGAGGCATCAGAGCAGAGGGACTGCTAACATTAGTGTGAGAAAAGTTATTCGCTTAATTCTCTCAACAATGCTGTTCAAGGGACATTGCTATAATTATCTCCATGAGCATCCTCGTTTTACAAATATGGATAGTGAGGCTTAGAGAGGTGAGGTGGCTTGCATGAATCACACGTGCAGGATTGTAACCCGGTTCTGTCTGACTCTAGAGCCCAGGCTCCATTTTCTATGCCAGTGTTGTCCAACAGAGTGTTCCCCAGTGATGGAAATGTTGAGCTATTGAGCATTTTCAATGTAGCCAGTTCAACACGGGAACAATTTTTAGCTTTATATAATTTTAATCAGCTTAAGTTGAAGTGATCTCATATGGCTAGTAGCTATCGTAGTAGACACCTTAACTTACACTGCGTAAATTAAGACAGAGACTCAATTTATAGTACTTTCTTTGCCTCTTTCCTATCCCTCTCCTTTTCCTTACTTTTGTCACTGGCTGAGGACCAACCATGCAGAAGACAGTGAGTGGATTGAGGCAGGGGGCAGGGTGGTGGTGGAACAGGGATGATCGGCCCCCCGTGCCTGCTCTGGCTTCTGTTCAAGGTGGGGAGATTAGACATGTGCGTAAATAACTAAAATACAAAGTTGAAGGTTTAATGTTCTAAGTGCCCCAAGAGAGGGGCAGATAAGAGGTGAGGGGATAAGAAGGTTCACCCTATCTCCTTATAGGGCTGTTGGGGGTGTGTGGGAGATAACTGATGTGAATGTGCGTTAACAAGTAACGGACTTGGTAAATTGTCAAGTACTCTGTAGACGCAAGCCATCAAAAACAGCATTATCTTAACCTTGTGAGTTGACAATATTCCAAGGGCCTGCATCTATGATCTCATTTGATCTTCACAAGCCCACTTGAAGTGTGCAGGATCCCATCCCCTTCCTGAGATGTGGGAAGGGGTGCTCGGAAAGGGTAAGCACCTGCCTATGGACAGACAGCTGGTTGGGACAGAGCCTGGGGTGCATCTCTAGGTTTACTGACTCTGAAATCAAGGCTCCTTGCAACCCCTTTGCTGCCCTTGACAGATTTTGTGAGTCATTATTATCCATCCACCCTTATTACTGGCACCAGCAGGTCTCCTAGGGAAATAAGTCCTGAGGTTTAGGCAACTCTGTTGAAGCTGGCTGGGATGTGCTCCAGCTACACCCCTGACCCAGGGCAGGCCTTTTGGATGCACCAAGGCTTTTGTCATAACAGAGGATGTGCCAGGGAATGAGGTCAGTGGTGAGGCCATCCTGCTTTGATGGTTCTGTTCTGATGGGGAGCCAGGGGGTGGCACATACAGAGAACTATTGTCCCTACCTCATTATGAACATAGAGTCCATCCTGGAGGCTCTGAAGCAAACACAGCTCAGCTCCCCTCTTCAGAGCCCAGTTTTAGTTCTGTTTCTTCTGGGAAGACGTCCCTAACTCTTCCAGCACTAATTCTTTTCATTTCCCTCTTTACTTTTTTTTATTATCTGTCCCACCTCACTTTGACCTTCTACTGGATTCGTAACTCCAAGGAAAGGGAATTAGCATGTCTTGAACACCTGCTCTGGGGCAGGATTTGCATTCTTATCTCATTTAAGCCTCTCAATAACCCATGAAGAGGATGTCATTATCCCTTTCTTGGAAGGCAGGATGCTAAGTCTCAGAGAGGAGTGGTAGCTTGCCTAAGACCACACAGTACATACCTCATTAATTTAGTCAGGAAAATTTTATTGCACACCTGCCCTGCCATGTACCAGGCACTGCTCTAGGTGGAGTGAAGCCCTTTACCCCATGGAAAGCTTATGCACTAATGGGAGACACAAAAAATAAATTAGTAGACGAATCTACTTAAAGCTTCATCAAATGGGATTGCTTATTTTTTCTGGAAACACCCTATAATTTCTTTAAGTTGGCTCCTGCTTCTCCCTCCATCAGGAAATATCTCTTTCTAACTTTGTCTTCAAAGTCCACGCACTTGTAGGGCCCATGTCCACCAGGAAGCTTTCTCTGAGCCCTCAAACTGGATCATAAAAGCTAACATGTATTGAGCACTTAGATTGTGTCACAGAGCATTCTAAGCTCCTTATATGGTTTAGCCCTTCTTGTCCTGACAACAAACCAATGAGATCAGTACTATTACTGTCCAACTTTACAGACAAGGAGACTGACAAACTGAGGCTCAGAAAGGCTAAACTTGTCCCTTATTGTCCCTTATTAGGTGTTTCTAAAAAGTGGTAGAGCTGGGACTAGAACCTGAGCAGGCTGTCTCCAGAGCCCATGTACTTAAATGCTACTCTATCCTGAGTCAGACAGAGCTCCTTCTATTTCTGAGCTGTGTTGAAAGATGCTGTATGAAGCAGGCTGGTGTGGGGGGATGTCATAGCAATGGTAGACCGTGCTCCAGGTCTGAGCTCAAACTCAAGTAGTTATGTCATCTCTCTGGGCTTATGATGTTCAAGGCATACTGGGAGATTCAAATATCTGTCATACAAGATCACCTGTACATAAATATCCTCTGGCATAGCCCCTGAGATTCGTAGATGTTCAATAAATGCTTGTTGAATCTGAGGCTGGATAGAGCAAATATGATAATCCTTTTCTCCCTGGCCACACTTTGATTCTCCAATCCATTAGGTTCCCCGAGAGTCTCTATTGCCGCACCATGCTACCTTAGAAAACGAGTGTATTTTTCCTTGTTCATTATCTGATTCCTCTACATATAAACTTCATGCTAGCTGGGTTATATCTTACTCACCACTGTAAACACAGTAGCTCATGCAGCCTATAACTTGAACATGACATTGATAATTGCTTAATGAATGAAAGGATCCCAAATGGAAAAATCCCTTTACATTGAAGACCTGCCTTCCTGGCCAAATGGCCACAGCTAATTGGCCTAATCTGAGTCAGGTGTCCACATCTGGTCCAACAAATTTATTTCTCCAAGGAATTTGGAATTGGGACTTAGAGATGGAGTCAGTTGGCTGTGAGAGACAAATTACAGAGTTCTGTGAACCTTGAGGCTGTTTCAGTTACTATGGCTGTGAGACAAATTACCTTAGTGGTATGTGACAACCATGTATTATGCACATAGATTATATGAGCCTGGAATTCAGATATGGCACAGTGGGAACAACTTGTGTCTGTTCCACCATGTCTGGCACTTGGAAGATTCAAAAGTGGGGGGCTGGAATTATCTCAAGCTTCATTCATTCACATGTCTGGTGGTTGATGCTGGCTGTCAGGCTTCAGTTCTTTTCCATACTGTCTCATTACATGGGCTAGTTTGGACTCCCTCACAGCCTGGTGATTAGGTTCCAAGAGTGGGTGTCCCCAGAGAGAGAGCCAAGTGGAAGCCATATTGCCTTTTATGACTTAGCCCCAAGAATGAATGCCATGTCATTCATTCTATTCATCAAGGCACTCACAAAGTCCAGCCCAACTTCAACAGGAGGAGAAATGGATTCTTACTGTTAGTGGGGATTGTCCAGTTTCTGGAAGAACATGCAGGATTGAAAATGTTGCATTTGTCAATTTGGTAAACATGGTCTGCCACAGGTCTGGAGGCAGCCCTGATGGGTTATGTTCAAGAAGATAGGTCAGGAATTTGTGTCTCCTCACAACTAGGGCACCTACCAGGCACTGGTGGGGGACCACAGACAGAATAAAGAAACAAGAATGAAAAGAATTGAGGACAGTCTCAGAGACCTCTGGGATAACATTAAATGCACCAACATTCAAACTGTAGGGGTCCCAGAAGAAGAAGAGAAAAAGAAACGGTCTGAGAAAAAAAAAAAAAATATATATATATATATTTTTTTGAGGTACGTGGGCCTCTCACTGTTGTGGCCTCTCCCGTTGTGGAGCATAGGCTCCAGATGCACAGGCTCAGCAGCCTTGGATCACGGGCCCAGCCGCTCCACAGCATGTGGGATCTTCCTGGACCAGGACACAAACCCATGTCCCCTGCATCGGCAGGTGGACTCTCAACCACTGCGCAACCAGGGAAACCCTGAGAAAATATTTGAAGAGATTATAGTCAGAACTTCCCTAACATGGGAAAGGAAATAGTCAGTCAATCCAGGAAGCACAGAGAGAATCATACAGGATAAACCCAAAGAGAAACATGCAGAGACACATTAGTAAAACTATCAAAAACTAAATACAATGAAAAAATATTAAAAACAGCAAGAGAAAAGCAACCAATAACATACAAGGGAATCCCCATAAGGTTAACAGCTGATCTTTCAGCAGAAACTCTGCAAGCCAGAAGGGAGTGGCAGGACATATTGAAAGTGATGAAGGAGAAGAACCTACAACCAAGATGACTCTACCCAGCAAGGATCTCATTCAGATTCAGTGGAGAAATTAAAACCTTTACAGACAAGCAAAAGCTAAGAGAATTCAGCACTACCACACCAGCTTTGCAACAAATGCTAAAGGAACTTCTCTAGGCAGGAAACACAAGAGAAGGAAAAGACCTACAATAACAAACCCAAAACAATTGAGAAAATGGTAATAGGAATATACATATCGATAATTACCTTAAATATAAAAGGATTAAAGAGTCCAACCAAAAGACATAGACTGGCTGAATGGATACAAAAACAAGACCCATATATACTGTCTATGAGAGACCCACTTCAGACCTAGGGATACATACAGACTGAAGGTGAGGGGACGGTAAAGATATTCCATGCAAATGGGAATCAAAAGAAAGCTGGAGTGGCAATTCTCATATCAGATGAAATACACTTTAAAATAAAGACTATTACAAGAGACAAAGAGGACACTACATAATGATCAAGGGATCAATCTAAGAAGAAGATATAAAAATTGTAAATATTTATGCATCCAAAATAGGAGCACCTCAATACATAAGGCAAATGCTGCTAACAGCTGTAAAAGGGGAAAACGACAGTAACACAAAAATAGCAGGGGACTTTAACACCCCACTTTCACTAATGGACAGATCATCCAAAATGAAAATAAATAAGGAAATACAAGGGTTTTTTTTTTTTTTTTTTTATTTTTATTTACTTATTTATTTATGGCTGTGTTGGGTCTTCGTTTCTGTGCGAGGGCTTTCTCTAGTTGCGGCAAGTGGCCATGAGGCCACTCCTCATTGCGGTGCGTGGGCCCCTCACTATTGCGGCCTCTCTTGCTTCAGAGCACAGGCCCCAGACACGCAGGCTCAGTAATTGTGGCTCACGGGGTTAGTTGCTCTGTGGCATGTGGGATCTTCCCAGACCAGGGCTTGAACCCATGTCCCCTACATTGACAGGCAGATTCTCAACCACTGCGCCACCAGGGAAGCCCAGAAATACAAGTTTTAAATGACATATTAAACAGGATGGACTTAATTGGTATTTAGAGGACATTCCATCCAAAACAACAAAATATACTTTCTTCTCAAGTGCTCAAGGAACATTCTCCAGGATAGATCATATCTTGGGTCACAAACCAAGCCTTGGTAAATTTAAGAAATTTGAAATCATATCAAATATCTTTTCTGACCACAATACTACGAGACTAGATATCAATTACAGGAAACAATCTGTAAAAAATACAAACACATGGAGGCTAAGCAATATATTACTAAATAACAAAGAGATCACTGAAGAAATTAAAGAGGAAATCAGAAAGAACCTGGAAACAAATTACAGTGAAAACACAATGACACAAAACCTATGCGATGCAGAAAAGCAGTTCTAAGAGGGAAGTTTATAGCAATACAATCCTACCTCAAGAAACAAAAAAACATCTCAAATAATCTACCTAACCTTACATCTAAAGCAATTAGAGAAAGAAGAACAAAAAACCCCCAAAGTTAGCAGAAGGAAAGAAATCATTAAAATCCCATCACAAATAAAAAGAAATGAAGGAAACAGTAGCAAAGATCAATAAAACTAAAAGCTGGTTCTTTGAGAAGATAAACAAAATTGATAATACACTAGCCAGACTCATCAAGAAAAAAAGGGAAAAGACTCAAATCAACAGAATTAGAAATGAAAAAGGAGAAGTAACAACAGACACTGCAGAAATACAAAGGATCATGAGAGATTACTACAAGCAACTATATGCCAATAAAATGGACAACCTGGAAGAAATGGACAAATTCTTAGAAAAGCACAACCTTCTGAGACTGAACCAGGAAGAAATAGAAAATATAAACAGACCAATCACAAGTCCTGAAATTGAAACTGTGATTAAAAATCTTGCAACAAACAAAATCCCAGGACCAGATGGCTTCACAGGTGAATTCTTTCAAACAATTAGAGAAGAGCTAAGACCTATACTTCTGAAACACTTCCAAAATTTAGCAGAGGGAGGAAAACTCCTAAACTCATTCTACGAGGCCAACATCACCCTGATACCAAAACCACACAAAGATGTCACAAAAAAAGAAAACTACAGGCCAATGTCACTGATGAACATACATGCAAAAGTCCTCAACAAAATACTAGCAGATAGAATCCAACAGCACATAAAAAAGATAATACACCATGATCAAGTGGGGTTTATCCCAGGAATGCAAGGATTCTTCAATATACACAAATCAATCAATGTGATACAGCATATTAAAAAATTGAAGGATAAAAACCATATGATCTCAATAGATGCAGAAAAAGCTTTTGACAGAATTCAACACCCATTTATGATAAAAACTCTCCAGAAAGTAGGCATAGAGGGAACTTACCTCAACATAATAAAGGCCATATATGACAAACCCACAGCAAACATCATTCTCAATGGTGAAAAACTGAAAGCATTTCCTCTAAGATCAGGAAAAAGACAAGGTTGCCCACTCTCACCACTATTATTCAACACAGTTTTGGAAGTTTTAACCACAGCAATAAGAGAAGAAAAAGAAATAAAAGGAATCCAAATCAGAAAAGAAGAAGTAAAACTATCACTGTTTGCAGATGACATGATAATATACACAAAGAATCCTAAAGATGCTACCAGAAAACTACTAGAGCTAATCCATGAATTTGGTAGAGTAGCAGGATACAAAATTAATGCACAGAAATCTCTTCCATTCCTATACACCAACGATGAAAAATCTGAAAGAGAAATTAAGGAAACGCTCCCATTTACCACTGTAACCAAAAGAATAAAATACCTAGGAATAAACCTACCTAAGGAGACAAAAGACCTGTATGCAGAAATCTATAAGACACTCATGAAAGGAATTAAAGATGATACAAACAGATGCAGATATATACTATGTTCTTGAATTGGAAGAATCAACATTGTGAAAATGACTGTACTACCCAAAGCAATCTACAGATTCAATGCAATCCCTATCAAACTACCAATGACATTTTTCACAGAACTAAACAAAAAATTTCACAATTTGTATGGAAACACAAAAGACCCCAAGTGGCCAAAAGAATCTTGAGGAAGAAAAACGGAGCTGGAAGAATCAGTCTACCTGACTTCAAATTATACCACAAAGCTACAGTAATCAAGGCAATATGGTACTGGCACAAAAACAGAATTAGAGATCAATGGAACAGGATAGAAAGCTCAAAGATAAACCCAGGCACATACGGTCACCTTGTCTTTGATAAAGGAGGCAAGAGTGTATAATGGAGAAAAGACCACCTCTTCAATAAGAGGTGCTGGGAAAACTGGACAGCTACATGTAAAAGAATGAAATTAGAACACTTCCTAACACCATACACAAAAATAAACTCAAAATGGATTAAAGACCTAAATGTAAGGCCAAACACTATAAATCTCTCAGAGGAAAACATAAGCAGAACACTATGACATAAATCAAAGCAAGATCCTTTTTGACCCAACTCCTAGAGAAATGGAAATAAAAACAAAAATAAGCAAATAGGACCTAATGAAACTTAAAAGCTTTTGCACAGCAAAGGAAACCATGAACATGACGAAAAGAAAACCCTCAGAATGGGAGAAAATATTTGCAAACAAAGCAACTGATGAAGGATTAATCTACAAAATGTACAAGCAGCTCATGCAGCTCAATATCAAAAAAACAAATAACCCAATCCAAAAATGGGCAGAAGACTTAAATAGACATTTGTCCAAAGAAGATATACAGATTGCCAACAAACCCATGAAAAGATTCTCAACATCACTAATCATTGGAGAAATGCAAATCAAAACTACAATGAGGTATCATCTCACACCGGTCAGAATAGCCATCATCAAAAGATCTACAAACAATAAATGCTGGAGAGGGTGTGGAGGAAAGGGAACCCTCTTGCACCTTGGTGGGAATGTAAAGTGATAGAGCCACTATGAAGAACAGTCTGGAGGTTCCTTAAAAAACTAAAAATAGAACTACCATACAACCCAGCAATCCCACTACTGGGCATATACCCTGAGAAAACCGTAATTCAAAAAGTCTTGTACCACAATGTTCATTGCAGCACTATTTACAACAGCCAGGACATGGAAGCAACCTAAGTGTCCATTGACAGATGAATGGATAAAGAAGATGTGGTCCATATATTCAATGGATATTACTCAGCCATAAAAAGAAACAAAACTGAGTTATTTGTAGTGAGGTGGATGGATATGGAGTCTGTCATACAGAGTGAAGTAAGTCAGAAAGAGGAAAACAAATACCATATGCTAACACATATATATGGAATCTAAAAAAGAAGGTTCTGATGTACCTAGGGGCAGGACAGGAATAAAGACAGAGACGTAGAGAATGGACTTGAGGACATGGGGAGGGTGAAGGGTAAGCTGGGACGAAGTGAGAGAGTAACATTGACATATACACACTACCAAAAGTAAAACAGATAGCTAGTGGGAAGCAGCTGTATGGCACAGGGACATCAGCTTGGTGCTTTGTGGCTACCTAGAGGGGTAGGATAAGGAGGGTGGGAGACAAATGAGGGAGGGGATATGGGGATATATGTATGCATATAGCTGATTCACTTTGTTATACAGCAGAAACTAACACAACACTGTAAAGCAATTATACTCCAATAAAGATGTTAAAAAAAAACCTTAAATTGTGCCTATAAATAATTTTCCAAACCCATGGGATTTTCTTCTCATTCTTAACATGAAGTTTTATTTCTGAGAGTCATAAACCCTAGCTTACTTTCTCAGGTATGGTAGACATCTTCTGTTTGACATAGGATCTAAACCAGGATATATTTTGTACGATTGTGAAGTGCAGTTTTCTGGCAGTTAAGTTTGCTTCTAAATGTCAGTCCCTTTTACCCTGCAATCTGTTATTAAAAGTTTTAAATATGTAGAGAAAAAAGAAAAAGAGAAGTCACAGGTGGATTTTAGGGAAAGGGCTGTTGAATGGAGCAAACCCAGGACTGCAGAAAGGAAATCCTATTTGGCCAGAGAGAGTCAGGATGTTATAGATTGGATACTCCAAAGGATATATTTAGAATTTGGGTGCACGGTGTTTTTTAGGGACTGATACCTGTGAAAGAAAGTAGGAGGAGGCAATACCAAGCAGAGTGGGAAACTGAACTGTGATAGAGTTCCAATACTACAGTTGGGTGTTCTGGAGCAAACTTTGCCTATCAGATTTGTCCCTTGTCAGGTCAAAATGACTGGACCTTTATACGCTGCCTTGCTTAATCATGGAATGTGGGCTACTCTAGCAAGGGCATGACCTTGGCGAAACTGGCCTCTGTAGCTAAGGCGGACCCTGAAGGAGCTGATAGCTGGAAGCTGTCTACTGACAGCACTCCCTTGAGCTGGGCAGTAAGTTTTTCCTCAAAGGGCGATCTGTATAATGCATCTCTGGGTCTACCACAAGGCAGAGGACTTTCCAGTTCTCAGGTGTTCTGGTTATCTGTCCTACAAGTGGGATTCATAAAATACCCTTTTGTATTTAAATATACCACTGTCCACTAAATTGAATGGGTTTCCGTGTCTTGCAACCCAATATACCAGCCTAAGCCTCTGGGTCTCAGTTTCTCTACCTGCAAAGCAGTGGGGTTGAATAGGCCTTACCATTTTGAAGTCCTGTGATTCTTATCCACTGGGCCGCCACCTTTTACACAGCCAGCCCTGCAGTAAGTGGAACACAGCTCACTTGTTGTTGAGAACCTCTTATCAGATACAGACCCAGACAGACACTGTCTGGCTTAGCTGTTCATGTGATTTATTCACCCCGCTCAGAAGAAAGCGCCAGGTGATATCTGAGCTGTGGCAGCAGCCAGCTGGCTCCCAGCACATTCCAGGTATAAAAATAGAATTATTGGATCTTGGTGCTCCTTATGAACTGATTTCAAGACTCCAGAAATACCAAGATGGCCTGGAAAATGTTGGTTAACTCAGTTCCTCTCTGAGCCTCCAGTTTCTCACTTGGCAAGTACAGCAGTGCTAATGGAAGCAGATTGTTGAGGGCACTAAGGACATGGATGCTGGGCAATTCCAGAAATCAGACTCTTGGCCCAAAAGTCCTTCAAAACAAGCACAGAAGTACAGACTTGGACAACATACAATATTTGAGTTGCACAAACCTAGATTTAAACTATAGAAACTTAGTCTCTCTGAGTATATTTCCTTACCTTATAAAAGTATATCTAAAATCTATTTCATAGGCTTATTTTGAACACTGGAAAAATAATGTGTTATAAAGCATTTAGCACCATGCCAGGCGCATTCTTGAGTAGATAGCATTAGTGTCCAAGAAGAATAATAAAATTTCTTTTTTTTTTCTTTTTACAGTTACAGGTGTACAATATAGTGATTCACAATGTTTAAAAGTTACTCCATTTATAGTTATTATAAGATATTGGCTATATTCTCTGTGTTGTACTATGTATCCTTGTAGCTTATTTTATACCTAATAGTTTGTACCTCTTATTCCTCTACCCCTATATTGCTCCTCTCCACTTCTCTCGCCCACTGGTAACCACTGGTTTGTTCTCTATGTCTTTGATTCTACTTCTTTTTTGTTATAGTCACTAGTTTGTTGTATTTTTTAGATTCCACATATAAGTGATATAATACAGTATTTGTCTTTCTCTGTCTGATTTATTTCACTTAGCATAATGCCCTCCAAGTTCATTCATGTTACTGAAAATGGCAAAATTTCCTTCTTTTTTATGGTTGAGTAATATTCCATTGTGTGTATATATATATATATATATATATATATATATATATATACCACATCTTCTTTATATATTCATCTGTTGATGGTCACTTAGGTTGCTTCCATGCCTTGACTCTTATAAATAGTGCTGCTATGAACATTGGTATGCAAATATATTTTTGAATTAGAGTTTTTGTCTTTTCCTGATACATGCCCAGGAGTGGGATTGCTAGATCATATGGTAACTCTATTCTTAGTTTTTTAAGGAACCTCCATACTGTTTTCCACAATAGTATATATATATACCACATCTTCTTTATCCATTCATCTGTTGATGGACACTTAGGTTGCTTCCATACCTTCCATATCTTGGCAATTATAAATAATGCTGCTGTGAACATTGGGGTGCATGTATCTTTTTCAATTTGTGTTTTTGGGTTTTTCAGATATATACTCAGGAGTGGAATTGCTGGGTCATATGGTAGTTCTATTTTTAGTTTTATGAGAAGTCTCCATACTGTTTTCCACAGTGGTTGCACCAATTACATCCCCACCATAGTGTACAAGGTTTTCCTTTTCTCCACATCCTTGCCAACATTTGTTATTTGTGTTCTTTTTGATGATAGCCATCCTGACAGGTGTGAGATGATATCTCATTGTGGCTTTGATTTGCATTTCCCTGTTGATTAGTGATGTTGAGCAACTTCTCATGTGTCTGTTGGCCATCTGAATTTCCTCTCTGGAAAAATGTCCACTTAGTTATTTTGCTCATTTTTTAATTGGGTTTTTATTTTTGATGTTGAGTTGTATGAGGTGTTTATATATGTTGGATATTAATCCCTTATTAGTCATACCATTTGCAAATATATTCTTCCATTCTGTAGGTTGTCTTTTCATTTGTTGACCAGTTCCTTTGCTGTGCAAAAGCTTTTTAGTTTAATTAGGTCCCATTTGCTTATTTTGTTTTTATTTCCTTTGCCTTAGGAGAGAGATCCAAAATAATATTGCTGCAATTTATGTCAAAGAGTGTTCTGCCTATGTTTTACTCTAGGAGTTTTATAGTATCCTACCTTACATTTGGGTTTTTAATCCATTTTGAGTTTGTTTCTGTTTATGGTGTTAGGGATTATTCTAATTTCATTCTTTTACATGTAGCTGTCCAGTTTTCCCAGCACCACTTATTGAAGAAACTCTCTTTTTTCCATTGTATATTCTTGCCTCCTTTATCATGGATTAATTGACCATAAGTGTGTGGGTTTATTTCTTGGATCTCTATCCTGTTCCATTGATCTATGTGTCTGTTTTTGTCCCAGTACTACACTGTTTTGACTACTGTAGTTTTGTAATATAGTCTGAAGTCAGGGAGTCTGATTCCTCCAGCTCTGTTCTGCTTTCTCAAGATTGTTTTGGCCACTTGAGGTCCATACAAATTTTAAAATTATTTGTTCTAGTTCTGTAAAAAATGCCATTTGTATTTTGATAGGGATTGTATCAAATCTGTAGATTACCTTGGGTAGTATGGTCATTTTAACAATATTGACTCTTCCAATCAAAGAACATGGTGTATTTTCATCTGTTGGTGTTATGTTCAATTTCTTTCATCAGCATCCTACAGTTTTCTGAGTACAGGTTTTTTGCTTCCTTAGGTAGGTTTATTCCTGTATATTTTATTCCTTTTGATGCAACGGTGAATGAAGTTGTTTCCTTAATTTCTCTTTTTGATCATTTATTGTTAATGTATAGAAATGCAAGAGATTTCTGCATTTTAGTTTTGTATCTTGCAACTTCACCAAATTCATTGATGAGCTTTAGTAGTTTTCTGGTGGCATCTTTAGGATTTTCTATGTATAGTCATGTCATCTGCAAACAGTGACAGTTTTACTTCTTCCTTTCCAATTTGGATTTCTTTTATTTCTTTTTCTTGTCTGTTTACTGTGTCTAGGAATTCCAGTACTACATTGAATAAAAGTGGTGACAGTGGGCATCCTTTTCTTGTTCCTGATCTTAGAGGAAATGCTTTCAGCTTTTCACTGTTGAGTATGATGTTAGCTGTGGGTTTATCATATAAGGCCTTTATTATGTTGAGGTGTGTTCCTTCTTTGCCCACTTTATGAAGAGTTTTTATCATAAATGGATGTTTAATTTTGTCAAAAGCATTTTCTGCATCCACTGAGATAACCATATACTTTTTATTCTTCAGTTTGTTAATGTGGTGTATCACACTGATGGATTTGCAGTTATTGAAAAATCCTTGCATCCCTGGGATAAATCCCACTTGATCATGGTGTAAGATCCTTTAAATGTATTATTGGATTCAGTTTGTTAATATTTTGTTGAGGATTTTTGCATCTATGTTCATCAGTGATATTGGCCTGTAGTTTTCTTCTTTTGTGATATCTTTGTCTGGTTTTGGTGTCAGGGTGATGGTAGCCTCATAGAAAGGGTTCAGAAGTGTTCCTTGGCAATTTTTTAGAATAGTTGGAGAAGGATAGTTAACTCTTTTCTAAATGTTTGATAGAATTCACCTGTGAAACCATCTTGTCCTGGACTTTTGTTTGTTGGGATTTTTTATGTTACTGATTCAATTTCATAACTGGTAATTGGTCTGTTCATATTTTTTTTTCTTCCTGGTTCAGTCTTGGGATGCTATACCTTTATAAGAACTTGCCCATTTCTTCTAGGTTGTCCATTTAATTGGCATGTATTTGTTCATAGTAACTTTCATTAATTGAGCCTTGATATTTTCCAGGCACTATGATAAGTGCTAGGAAAGGAAAGCTATCAAAACATGTTCTAACCTCAAGGACTTTTGGTAGAGTAGGAAAAACAAATTATTGTTCCAGTACAAACTCTGTCACATCCCAGCTAAATGACCTAGGACAAGTCATTTCGCTTCTGTGGGTCTCAGTCTCCTATTAAATAGAGATAAGTCTACTTTGTTCATAGCATTGGATTGATGACCATATGAGGTGATGTGTGATAAAATGCCTGGCTTGGCTACCATTTGTTGAATATCTCTTATTACACCATGAGCTGTAATCCGGCCTATTGGCCTTCACTTTTCCATGGGCTACTCAGCAGAGGAAACTCCTAAATACCTTGAAACTGCAGGGAATTTGCCTAGCCTCTTTGGCCATTTGACCTGCTTTATATTTTATGGGACATGTTAAGGCAGAAGTTTGAAAGAATAGTGGTACAGGAACCAGGAAACAATAGGCTCAAGACTGCTTTGCTACCTTACAGTTCAGAAAAATTAAGTGCCCCACAGTTGTAAGGTCCTCGTTTATTGAGGGGAATGAGATTTGGAATCAGGCCCCCAGGGCTTACAGTACTGACTCTGCTCTTAATGTGAAATCTGATGATGAGCCTCAGTTGGGGGTCTCAGTTTCCTCAGGGCAATGGCTCTAGGCTATACCTGTCACAGCGGTGTTGTGGAATCCCTAAGGTGGTGTTGGTAACCTATTTAGTACAGTGCTTGGCTTAGAGAAGGTGATTAATAAACATTCCTTTTATTATTAACTATTTTTATATCTCAAAATGAACTTAGGAGATATTTAATAAAAATGGAGCTATGAGATGGAAAAATTAGTGTTCAGAGAGTTAGTTTATTGTGTTGCTTTACATTTGCCATCTCAGTGCCTCACACTAGGAAGCGCTCAGGGTAGATTTGTTCTATTCCCCTCCAGGCAAATGTCACTTTCAATCCTGGCATCATTTTTGAAGAGCATTTCTTTTTTCTCAACTTTAGTCTGACTTTTTCTCTCCCAAGGAGCTTGAATCCTCTCCCTGAGTCCAAAGATTATTTTTCCTAACTGGAGTACTTCAGACCAGATGTCCCCTCAGGAAAGTTGCAAGGGAAGTGAGATGCGTGCTTGTGTGCCAAGGTTGTCAATGATCTTGTGTCAGGCCTAGGATCCCAGGGCCCACGATCACTTGACCTCATCACTCCAGGCCACTCGTGGCTTTGTGGTTGCCTTCGGTGAAGTATATAGAAGGAATGAGTGAGTCCCTTGTGCTGACACACACACATGCTGACACGTACACGTGCAAGTTCGCAGTGATTTACATCCTCTCTTAATGAAAGCTGATGACCGTGTAAAGCTCGATGGCTCCAGGGAGCAGAGTGGCAGTCAGGTGCATCTCTCAGTTCCCAAAGTGACCCTGTGGTCGTAGTGACTCACTGCTCAGAATGCAGCGAGAGAGAACCAAAGAGCACCACGGTTAGCTTGGCTCCCGCGATGATCTTGGAAGCTCTGGAGCCTGAAGAAAAATCACATTTCTGGACTTTTGAGAGAGCTATGAGACCCTCTAAATTTAGATGGGGCTCTCTTCTGGGATCAGTCGTCTCAGGGAGAGATGTTATTTCGTTATGAAGACCTACATTGGAATCATAATAGCTCATCCTGCTGTGCATTCGTATGCTCCCGGCCCACAGAGAGCATCTGGCAGAAGCCTCGAGCGCAGTTGCAGATTTTTTTCCCAGCCCAGGCTCTTTCCTGTCCACAAACAAGGATTTAATCATCCCCAACCTGCTTAAAAAGGTGCTAATAATTTCCAAGTGCCTCTTGGGTCTTCTGTGGGTGTCCTGTACATTTTCTCAGTTAACCCCACCCACTCCTGCATGAGACACACATTATTGTCCTCACCTCTCAGAGTGTAAAATACTCTTGTTTAAATAATTCGTCCAAGACCTCATGGTGGCAGAGTCAAGAACTGAAACCTGGTTTGTGTTTCCAGAAACTACACTTTTCCTCCTGGAGCACACAGGTCAGAGTTGTGGTCCTTCCTCCCACTGTCTCTGCAGTCCTGTGCGTCAGACCCTCTACAAACCTTGGTGTCTCATCACATGGTCACCCACAGCGTGGCCACCTAAACACAACTTACGGAAATGAAAGGAAAATGTGGTGAAGGGTGAGACATTGGGCAGAACTCAGGTTTTCTCACTCAAAGTGAGGAGTTTGGTCAGATAATCTCTTGGCTTCACTCCTACTTGAATGGTTTAGAGAAGTGGTTCTCAACACAGGCTAGACATTCAAATCTCCTGGGAGAACTTTTCAAAAACACCAATGCCCAGGCTCCTTTCTAGAGTCTTTGGTTTAATTGGTCTGGAGAGGGGCCAAGAAATAAATATTTTCTTAAAGCTTGCCAGTGATTCTAATGGGCAGGCAGGCTTGAGTCTTCCTAGTCTAGAGGTCCCTGACCCTTCCACTCTTGCATCTTATTGCTAAAAATCGTTGACTCACTGCACAGGCCAGAAACTTGAAGGTCGACTTTGTTCTCTTTACTGTCACATCCAATCTAACAAGTCCTTTTACCTCCATATCTGGTCCAGTCTTCCCTGTTCTTTCCTGCTTTCCTCTAACTAAGAAGTCACCGTTATCTTCCTCCTATACTATTGAAATAGACACTCTGGTGGATCCTGGTGGTTGCCAGTCATCACCACCTGTGTCCCTCTCTTTGTCCTTACTTGAAACTTTATGCCAGAATTCATCTCTCTCCCACATGGCTCAGGGGATACTGCCACCATCCCCGTTGAGAGATGGATCTTAACAGAGCCAGTCTGGGCGTGATACACCCCTGGTAAATGTTGTTTGTCTGGGATTGGGCTTGTGACCTTAGCAGCCTAATTAAATTGAAGGGGAGAAAGGGTAAGATTTATAATTCTTGCTGAGGAGTAGTGGAATCTTCCTCTTCCCTGCTGGATACAAACAAGAAAGCACAGAGACCAGGTTGCCACTGACAGCCATCCTGTGGCTATGAAGGGAAACAGGATGACAAGGATTGGAAATATATATATCCAGATATAAATATATATCTAATATATCTAAATCTATATCTATACAACATGGCATCCTAAGGCTGTTTCCCTTCATAGTATAGATTACTATGTTATATTACATGGTATATCTTATTATATTACATATATGTTATATATATGTATAGTGTGTGTGGAACATATCAGACATGTAATAAAATATGTGATGAATATGAATGAATGAATGACCTCATTATCTGATTGGAATCAAGTCAGCCTGGGTCCCAGTGTACTCTAGAACAGGGGCTGGCAAACTTTTCTATAAAGGGACAGCGTGTATATATTTTAGGCTTTGTGGACTGTACGGTCTCTGTTGCAGTTGCTCAGTTCTGTGATTGTACAGCTAAAGTAGCCACAGAAAATATACAAATGAATGACCCTGGCTGCGTTCCAATAAAACTTTATTTATAAAAACAGGCAGTGGGCCTAATTTGGCCTACAGGCTATATTTTGCTGAGCTATAATACAGAAAAAAAACAAGAAAATGTTGGACCAGATAAAAAATGACAAATATTTGGCCTGCCTGCAGAACCTCTGGCTCCCATGACAAACATCACTAATCAATTAAGCCCCACTTTCATGCTGAACCTGCATTTGCTCTCACACACCTCACCCAGCACTATCAATCAAAGTTGGTGAGTTGAGTGCAACCTGTTTGCCATCCCTGCCTAGATAATGCTCTTTGTCCCTTACACAGCCCTGAGGTTGGGAGCTCACAGGCCTGGGTTTTCGACTTGGGTTTTCTGCTAGTGTTCTGTGTGACGTTGTCCCAGATATTTTCTCTCCTTGCATCTCGTTCATTTCTAATGTTGGGAGTTTTGTTGACAGGAGCTTGAGAGATGACCTAGGCAAAGATTCCATAAAAAAGAGTCCTGCCTGGTTTTACTCTCTCTGTGTTTGCTGTGTGGTCAATGAAGCAAGGAAAAATAATTTAAGCCAGTTGTGATAATAGAGCATTAGAACCTGGGCTCATATTTTTTTCCTTTCTACCTTGCTGAGTTACTAAGGGCAGATCATGCCTTTAGTGGCAGAGAATGGCTGACATCCCATTCCAGAATGCCACCTTTCCTCCCATTGTGCCACTTGTCAAGTTTTCCAAATATACCCCTTTCACCTTCCATTTCAACATTATTTTCCTTCTGAGGCTTCTGACATGTTTAATTCCTTGGCTAAGCTTTCTACTCGTCCAAATGCCGCCACCCTTGTCATACAATTTATTTTCTGCACACATATAAAATCAAGCCTGAATATTTTTTTCTACTGTGAACTCTTGAGAAATAGCTTTTGGTGCAGCCATCCATCATGGTGGCAATAATACCTGAGGAGTAAATTCTCTTTGATTTGTTTAGTATTTCCCTTTCTAGATCAGATTTCAACCAGTGCAGCCTGTATCAGCAGAAAAGTGCCCCTGTTGGCTATGTATCTCTCCTATCATTCAGTCAAGGAAAGGGGAAAAGAAATGATCTGCAGCACCTACTATGTGCCAGCCATGGCACTAAAGGAGGGCAATTAGTCTCCATTATGCTGATGAGACAAAGGGCTCAGGGAAGTTAAATGATAGAGAAAGGAGATTGGAGTGGGTTTTCAAACTCCTAGTCAGGGTTTTCCAGAGATACAGAACCATAGTGTGTGTGTGTATGTGTGTGTACATTTCCTCCTATCTATCTATCTATCCATCTATCAATTTTTCATCCTATTTATCTATCATCTTTCAAAAGATTAATTTTAAAGAAGCGATTATAGGGGCTGGCAAGTCAGCAATCACAGGGCAGGCTGGCGGGCTGGCAATTCAGGTAAGAGTTGATATTGCAGTCTTGAGTCTCAAATCCTCAGGGCAGCTCGGTAGATTGGAATTTCAGGCAGAGTTTCCATTATGGTCTTGAGGCAAAATTCCCTCTTCTCTGGGAAACCTTGATTTTTGCACTTAAGGCTTTTAACTGATTGGATGAGGCCCACTTACATTAAGGAGGATAATCTGCTTAAAGTCACTGATTATAAATGTTTATCATCGGGACTTTCCTGGTGGCACAGTGGTTAAGAGTCTGCCTGCCAATGCAGGGGACACGGGTTTGAGCCCTGGTCCGGGAAGATCCCACATGCTGTGGAACAACTGAGCCTGTGAGCCACAACTACTGAGCCTGAGCTCCACAACTACTGAAGCCCGCATGCCTAGAGCCCATGCCCTGCAACAAGAGAAGCCACCACAATGAGAAGCCCGCACACCGCAACGAAGAGTAGCCCCTGCTCGCAGCAACTAGAGAAAGCCCACATGCAGCAATGAAGAACCGATGCAGCCCAAAAATACATAAATAAAAAAATAAATAAATGTATTAAAAAATAAATGTTTATCATACGAAGGTCAAAAGACCTTCATAGCAACATCCAGACTACTGCTTGCCCAAAGAGCTGGGCACCATTGCCTAGCCAATAAAATTAACCATCGTACTAAGCCACTCTTCTTTCTGTTTCTCATATTCCCTCAGACTTTGATGAGCTCTGAAAGAGAGCTTTCTTGAGTTTTCTTTGATTCCGTGGATGATTTAGTGTGCATACAAGGGCCAGCATAGGATCTGGAACTTGGGAGACTCTCATTGAATGAACGTGGCAGATAGGACCCTTCCACCAAGCACTCTTTTTTTTTTTTTAATTAATTAATTAATTAATTTATGGCTCTGTTGGGTCTTTGTTTCTGTGCGAGGGCTTTCTCTAGTTGCGGCGAGCGGGGGCCACTCTTCATCGCGGTGCACGGGCCTCTCACCGTCGCGGCTTCTCTTGTTGCGGGGCGCAGGCTCCATACTCGCAGGCTCAGTAGTTGTGGCTCACGGGCCCAGTTGCTCTGCGGCATGTGGGATCCTCCCAGGCCAGGGCTCGAACCCGTGTCCCCTGCATTGGCAGGCAGATTCTCAGCCACTGCGCCACCAGGGAAGCCCCACCAAGCACTCTTATTTGGGATTTGTGGTTAGAATCTTGCTTAAAGGGCTTTACTGTCTCTTTTGTGCTCTTAGGAAAAGGTCTGAAGTCCCAACATGGTTTCTAAATCCCTTCATTGTGGGGTGTCTGCCTCCTTCTGCAGCCTCCTTATGACCACTTATCTGTGCACTCAGTGTTCTAGCTCCCATCACTGATTCGTCATTTTCAGTGACCACTGCTCTTTTTTACCTCTATTTTCTCTGACAGGAACACATATTCTTGTTCTCACATGAGTAACTATGAGTTGCCCCTTAGGTCTCAGCTGAATTAAAATTTTCTTGGGAATCCTCCCATGTCCTCAGTGGGGCTCTGATATGCATGTGTACTTAGCTGACCAGAGGACTTATCACACTGCCTGCCTGGTTAGCTCTGAGTTTTATGTAGGCAGGGTTGAGTCTCATGTCCTTGGCCCTCTAGTGCACATGGCCCTCTGTGCCTTGGCCTTCTGACACATGGTGGATATTTAATAAATATTTGTTCAATATCGAGTGAGAGAGAAAAATACAACCTTTGATATTCTTTGCCTTCTTTTCAGTGTTTTTGAGGTTGTTTTTTTTTTTCCGCCAAGTAAATTACTGTCTGAATGTGAGTTCATCCAAATACCCATCATTATATCATAAATGTTCCTTATAAGGAACAATTAAAGAAGCCAAGAGGTGACCAGCTCTTCTCAGTGGAATTCGTGTCAGCCACACAATATACTCTCTTCTTAGAAGCAGGATCTGGTGAGCTGGCCTGGGCCCAGGTCATGAAGGATGCATTTAGCGGTTGGATGGAAACATGGAATCATTGCCCCCGTGGACTTGCCCTGACGCTGCTCCAGGAAGAGTGACAGGAGGATGACAGGTACGCATGTTCAAAATTACTTCAAGGTGGTCTCAGTCCCATTTACTGTCCTCAGGAGTCCTCTCCAGAGTTTGATGCGGACACATTAGAAGCACACATGAAGACGATGATGTATATGTGTTTAGTCTGAACTTGTCCAGCATGGCTGCGTCACTGTGGAGCGCAGCTGCCTCGGAAAGAGAAGAAAGATGGGGGTGTTAATCATCATGGCAGGCCCGTTCTTGCCCCTCAGCCCATCTGCCAAGGCTGCAGGGCTGGTCACCATCTTAGGAGCTTTCATTTCACTCTTCTCTAAAAATGACATACATGTCCTCTGCATTGGGAAACCTTAAGGAATTCGACCCAAGTCCATTTATTTTAACATTTCCAGAATAGAAACAAGTTTCACTTGTTTAAAAAACTCTTTTGAGGCACTGAGCCTCAAAAGATTAGGAATGCACTTATGAGCAAGGGGATATAAACCCTGCCCTCAAGGAACTTACCTGTGCTGTGCTGAATCTGTGCTCAGGGAAGGGAAGGCAGAAGTGGACACTGCTCCCCATGTCCCCAGCAGGTATTACAGCTTTTGCTGAGCAATGATTCTACCCCCCAGCGCTCAGCTCAGTGTTTTATATCCATCCCCACATCAATCCTTTGAAGTAGGTGTTAGTCTAATCATATAGGTAAGGAAACAGTCTCAGAGTCCCTAGGAGACTTTCCAGCTTCAAGTCAGGAAACTGTAGAATAAAACCAAACTAAGGCCAACTGACTGTAAAGCTAAGCCAATTCCTCATGGCAGTGCCCTGCTTCTAGTATCAGAAACATCACCTTGAATCTGATTGGTTGTTTATTTATCTAAGTCTTATAACAGAGGTTCATCCAGGACACAAAGGAGAGAGCATTTGGGCTGGGCTTGAAAGAATATGTAGAAATGCATCATGAGGAAAATATGGGGAGGGATTCTAGGCATGGACACAGTGCTGCATCTGGATGTTGGATGGCTGCTGGGGTCATGAGGTGGAGGGATGGAAGGAGGGACAGGGAATGAGCCTGCTAAGGGGGAGTTGGGCCAGTTGTGAAGAGTCTTGACTGCTTCCTTAGGGGATGGAAGCGATCAGTTACATTTAAGCAATAAGGTGACATAATCAGAGGTGAAAGAGCCACAGAGGCAGTACACAGAATTGTCTGGTAGAGGGTGACAGAGAGTCCAGACCTGGGAGATCATTAGGAGGCCATTGTAGTCGGTCTTACAAATAATGATTCTCTGTTGTGGACCCATGGGATGGGTCAGTCTGATGTGTTCCATTGAGGAGCTGCTGATCAGTGGTCACTTATTAGTTAGCTAGGCAGAAATAATGTTTTCCACGTTTCTCTTATAATTACAAACTCTTGTAATTATAAGAGAATTCAGAATTTCTTTTAGCCAGGCCACGTGAGGAAACAAAATAAATAAAACAAAATAAATCACTTTATTTATATAATAATGATGATGTAGGGACACTGGGATGCATGGCCCAGATCTCACCTCTCTACTTAAGAAATTATTCCTCTAGCTGCTGGGGGGCTGCCAGCAGACAGCCCTCAATTCTTAGTCCTCTTTGAGGATTGCATCAACTGAAGAGCGCTATCTTTTCCAAGATCACACTGCCTTCCTGGGGCAGCCCCAATCCAATGACTGAACTCTAGGGTGGGGTATAAATGCCTGGCCCCCTTCCCCTAATTTGGTGTAACTCTGAAAGGCCCTCCCCACTTCAGAGCTCCCTGTAATGTTGGTTGAGACCTCTGTTGAACCTGGGCTGCAGCTCATCTTCCTCTGCCTGACCCTGCCACCTTTCCTTTCGTTCCCTTTTAGGATTTGGGGATCCTGAGAGCACTCCCTGATATAGTTCATGCATGCACATCTCCATTCCAGTTTGCTGCTAGGGAACTATCCAGCAGCAAATGATAATTGCAGCTAATGTTTTTTGTGCCCGACAGCATAAGAATATACACATATTCTCATTTCATTCTTACAATAACCACAGGTAGTAGGTAGCCCATAGAAACATTACTATACCATTGCATGGGCACCAATGGGTTAGACATATTAGAAATTGAGGCCCACAGAGAAATAGTTTTCCCCAGCTCACAAATCTAGGAATGTTGCAGAGTTGCAACATTCCACTGCACATTGATCTTCCCATTTCTGCTCATGCTTTTTAATATACTATATTCCAGGCAGGCTAGGCTGGACCTGGGATTTCTATCCCCGGGTCTGAAAGCTGGGCATTTATCAGTTAGCGCCTGCATTTATACTCTCACTCCAAACGTGTGGCCTAAGGCAAAATGGAAAGGAATGGCTCATACAGGTACCAGTGCCAAGGAAGCCCTTAGCATCTAACTCTGGGATTTCATATTGTTTTCTACAGAGCTGTCTTGGGGACTCAAGAGAAAAGAACAAAGAAAGAGAAAGAGAAGAATGGTGACTAAGAGGAAGGGGAATAGGGTCTAAGAGGGAAAGAAAAGATGAAAAAAGAGGAAAAGGGGTTAGGGAGAAGAGAGAGAGCAGGGGTGTGGTGGTGGGGAGAGAGAATGGGAGGAGAAAGGAGGGGGAGGGCAAGAGACTGGCCGGCTGCTTTAGGAAATAAACAATGGCAACTTTCCTGCTCTTGAGCAGCCAGTTATTTGGGGCTTTGAACTCCTCAGGACAGTATGCTTTATCATCTGGAATAATAAACTCAGACCTGGTGGCCCAGGGAGCAGGCAGGCTGTGGCCAGGGGGTGCAGCCCCGACCCCCGCCACAATGGGCAGCCCGCTGTCTGCGTCTGCACAAAGGAGCCCGGGAGGGCATCCTCCAGGAGGCACCGGGCCAAGAGGGCTCTCAGCTGGTGCTGAGTGAGCTTTTCAAAGTAAACAAGGGCTCTGGGGCCAGTGGGAGCCTCCTGTTGATGGTGACTCTGATGTGATGTGGGCCCTGGAAGGAGATTGGTATTTTTAGCTCTCCAGTTGCTTTGAAAGAAAGAAAGGGGGAAAGAAACAGAGCCACAGCGTGCAATCTATTGTTTTTTAGGACATAATAGCTAACAGCTCCGAAAACATTCTGGATGCGCTCCGCAGCTCATCAATGAGCACATCACTGCAGAATGAGGGAAGGATAAACACCACATGTATCAGAATGCTGGCTGGTGCTGCCTGGGGCTAGGGAGCCAGCTCCTTGCTTGCCTCGCCTGGGACCAGCGACAGTCACTCACCTGTGAGTTCCTT
This sequence comes from Lipotes vexillifer, assembly GCF_000442215.2. NCBI lineage: Eukaryota > Metazoa > Chordata > Mammalia > Artiodactyla > Lipotidae > Lipotes > Lipotes vexillifer. The sequence continues at coordinate 455,844 of NW_006798890.1, read as the reverse complement.
GGTGCATCAACACACTCCTTTTCCTTTAATGGAAAACATTCTGATTTGATCAGACCCAAGTTCAAGTCTTGCTTTTCTAGGCCACTAAGAGGTTATGGAAATCCTATGGGGTTGAGAGTCGTCCAGGGACCCAACCTGCCCACTTGCTTGCTGTGGCCTTGGATGAGTCCCATGGTTCCCTTGAACCTAGGTGAATTCAAATGGCTGCTTGAATTAACAGTAAACAAGCCTAAATACTCAACAAGCCTTCTAAAGTATAAGTGAGGAGAGATCCTGAGAGGCCAGGTGGGTCCCAGTGCTCTGCAAAAAATAAATATTGGTTGAGTGAACGAGTGAACAGGAGGTACAACAGGGGGTGATGGCCCACTTTTACTTGAAAGGGTAGATGAAATTGGACATTCTCCTATTACTTGCAGCTTTGTAATTTCTAAACCTCCAGGAGTGGTAAAGAAATTTTAATTTTGTGGTGGCAAACAGAGGCAGGCAGCCCTAGGAGCTGGTGGGTGAGCAGAGTAGATGGCTGGGGGATGGGGGGCTACTGGGAGCTGGCTAGAGTGCATGAGTGTACGAGGCGAAGTTCGTCCCATGGGGAAAGAATCCTGGACTAGGATGTGGAAGACCTAGACTTGCCATCTCCTTGCAGTGGAGACCTTGGGCAGATCTGCCCTCCCTGAAGCCCAGCCCGTTCTGATGCTGAGACTCCCTTCCCTCCCTGCCCTCTACCGCAGTGCCTCAGGCTGGTCTCCATGCAGTCTGTATTCCTCTCTGTTCAGGAGGATCCTTCCAGTCTCCTAACTGTTCTCGCTGCCCTTCAGCCTTGCCCCGCTCCACTCTAGCCTCTCCCAGCATGAAAATCAGATGGGGCCACTGTCTGGCACACAACTGTCAACAGCCCCTTTGTCTCAGGCCAATGCCAAGCATTCAAGGCCTCCCCAAGGTCTGGCCCCCACTCATGGTTCCAGTGTCAGCACCTGTGTCTGCTCTTCTGCATGCGCCTTAAGGTTCCAGCCACATTAGTCTCGGAAGGCTGCACGCTTTCTCAGACGTGCATACTTTTGTGTGTACTCTTCCTTCCGCACGTGCTCTTCCAAAACTCATCTCAAGCATCTGCTCTGCCTGGAGGACAGAGCTTGGGAAGGTCTCTTGGAACAAACCCCTTCCCTCTGTGCACAGTCCCATTACAGCCCACAGCCCACCCCTCCCCATCCCCCCGCCCCGTTGCCTGCAATAGTCATCTGGGGAGATAGGCGAAAACAGAACCCGCGAGAACCACGTTGTGCCCATCGCGGCACCCCATGGCTCTCATGGCTATCCGTGGTTCTCAGCAGATGATTGATTTATGAATGTATCTATACAATAGGGATAAAGATCCATCTCTTTTTACTCACAGGGCTATTGGAAGGATGCAAAGAAAGCAAAAACATTTTACAGAAGGTAAAGGCTATACACATTTGAGGGTTTGTCATTATGATGATCTGATTCTAGAACAGAAAATAGAGACAGAAGAGCAGAAACAGAATTTTTTCCTCCCTCCCTTCCCTTTCCTCTTTCCTCCCTGCTTCCCTTCCTCCCTTCTTTCCTGAGTGTTTGGCATTGCCCAAAAGCCTAAAGAAATACTAAAGAACACAGCAGACAAGATCCCCTCCCTCCATGAAGCATATTTTCTGTTTAAGAAACAAATACAGCAAACAAACAAATAGGCATGATGATTTTGATTAACGAATGACTGAGGGAAAGCAGAATCAGGTGCAGCAGGGTGCCTTGGGAAGAGAAGGTCTTCAGAAACTAGACAGCTTTCTACCCCCTTACCTCCACACCCATCAGAGGGGGCAGCTTCGAGCTGTGGGATTTGGAGCATCAGGGCTGCTTGGTACCTTTCTGTGTGTGTGTGTGTGTGTGTGTGTGTGAGATTATGGGCTTCTCTTTATTTTTCCCTGAACTTGAAAAAAAAAAATAACAACCATTATTTTAAAATAATATTTAAAAGAAGAAAAGCTTTATAGTAAAAAAGCTGAATCTGATCCCTATCGTTTATTGTTACATGAAAAGAGAAAGTTGTACAGCAAATGTATTATATGTATTATATTAATTGATAACAAACACACACTGAACTATATAATATACTTGTATAAATATGAATAGCTATAGATATAGATGTATTGATATTGATACAGCTATGGATATAGATGTACACCCATACACCAAAGAGTTAATAGGGCTGATTGGTGGAGAGGGAAGTGATATTGAGGGGATGGATGAAGGAGGACTTCAACTGCATACACGTTATATTTCTGTATAGTAGTCTGAAGTTTTTCTTACTCCTTATAATTTTACAGATTCACTATAGAGTGTATCTAGGGCTTTCTCTCTGAGAACTGAAGATTTTTTTCAGTTCTAAAAAATTATCAGCTCCTGTCTCTTGCAACTTTACTGAGATATAATTCACATAACACATAATCATTCACCCACTATTAAATGTATATTCGGAATGTCTTTTTTTTTTTTTTTTGGCTGTGTTGGGTCTTCATTGCTGCACGCAGGCTTTCTCTAGTTGTGAGTGGGGGCTTCTTTTGTTGTGCAGCAGGGGCTCTAGGCATGTGGCCTTCAGAATTTGTGGGACGCGGGCTCAGTAGTTGTGGCTCATGGGCTCTAGAGCGCCGGCTCAGTAGTTGTGGCGCAGGGGCTTAGTTGCTCTGCAGCATGGGGGATCTTCCCAGACCAGGACTCGAACCTGGGTCTCCCCCCATTGTCAGGCAGATTCTTAACCACTGCACCACCAGCTTCCTTCTTCACAGTGTGAGATGATGATGATCATCTCGATGGAGAATTGTGAGGACTAACTTGATAGGCATGGCTTATGGCTTCCTAGGAACTGAGCTCCTGGACAAAGAATTTATTAAACTTCCCCATCCCCCAATAATAAATGGAGCTTCTGTGAGGTCCTGAGGGAAGGAACTAGCATCCAGGCCTTGTGTGCAAAGGCGCAGCATCTTCTCTCCCAGTGAGGGACCCACACACACCAGGGAACCCATTTTTCTTTGAAGCTCTCTGCATGGATTTCTAGAACATTCCCAGGCCCTGCATGACTTGCTATGATCAACTGTGTTTTGGGTCCATGGCTGACCTGGGACTAGTCACTTTCCCTTTCTGGTCCTGTTTTTCCACTTGTAAGAAGGGCATTAAACTAGAAAATCACCCTCTGGTATCTTCCAGTGCAGGCGCTCTCTGATTTTGGTTTGAGAGCACTTTTGCTAGGGAATACTTTCCCTCTCCAACTAATGAGCTCTGATTAGTTTTACCGGTGTCTATTACGAGGCTGGGGGCAGACATTCTGTCCTTTGTGGGCCAGGCTGAAGTGTGAGGTCAGGTGTGGAGCCATGTCCTTTTTGTCAGTACAGCCTTAATTGAGCACCAACTCTGTGACAGATCCTGGACTGAAAGAGGAGCCCCCCCATCTACTGAAGGAGGCATCACCCACTCCATCAATATCTGAGACCTGACTTCCCTGAGGCACAAAGCTGGTGAACAAAACAGACCTGGCCCCTGCCTTCACTAGGCTTCTATTCCATCTGGGGAGGTGGCAAGATGGAAGCCAGAAATACTTGGTAGCCAGAAATGCTACCATTAGCTGAGAAATAAAGAAAATACTGATAAATTGTGATAAGTGCTATGAAGGTAGCCAGCAAGGGGCAGAGACAGAATAATTATGGGAGAAGCCACACTACATAGGAGGGTCAGGGAGAATCTGTCTGAGGAGGTAACTTGTAGACAAAGAGTACATATATTACACCATTGAAATGATAATATGGTGCTGAAAATATTCTGGGAGCAGAGGGGAGGAAATAATGAACTCTATGCTTGAGAAACTTAAGACAGTTAAAGCGACTTGCCCAAGGTCATGAGGTGGGTCACAAGCAAGCCCAGTCTAGATATTGGGGCCAGAAATGTTTCTTTTGCTTTAAAGCCTTTATCTTGGTCCTTTTATTCTTCTGTCTTAGATCACTTCCTCTTGATTAGATTGCCTGGTGGGGGCAGAGTTGTGTTCAAAGAGTCAGTCTTTATGTCTTGGAAGATGAATCAAAGGTCATCGAAAAGAAAACATGTGTCATGCTAAAAGTGTCTTAAAAGAGACAATGAAAAATTTAAATTATACTGTGAGCTTAAGCTTCAAGCACTTCTCGCTCTTCAATGCTTTCATCTACTCCATAGGCTTGTTATGTGTCTGAGGGACCAGATGGAAAGCACTTTATAGATTGTAAAGCACTGTACACATGCTAGGAATTATCAGATACCTGACCCACACTCAGAGCCAGTGAAGACTTTTACTGTTTTACCTTTAGAAGATTGCTACTCCCATTTTCTCCTTTCTCTGAGAATTAGAAACAAAAGTGGTTTGATTCCAAAATGGTGAGAGTTTCGACAAAATGTGCCCTCTGCGCATCCTTCCTTTTATCTTTTCTGGGGATAATCAACTGCCAGAAATGCGTCATTTCAAGCAGTCTTCCACATTTTACTTGGATAAAAAGAATTATTACCATACCATTCTGTGCACACTTTTCCCCCTTCTGTCTTCTAAGAATGGCCACAACCAAGCTTGACAAAATATTGATTTCTACCAAGGTGCTTTCAACATCTTTTAGGCATCAGAGACCAAAGGGCTGAGAAGGACTGAAAACAATGAGGAAACTCAGAAGTTTCTCATGATTCCAGACTTACAGCTTACTCCAGGCAGTCTTCCCAGGTTTGCTAGCAGCAAATGAGGATTTATTCAATGCCTGCTGCCTGAGCATGGGAATCACGTAGCTCTAATTTTTGTTTGTTTGCTTTTGTCCCCTCAGTTAATGACAAGGGTCTCTTTGGGCATTGGAGTTATGATGATGAGCCCTATGACCCAACAAGCTTTCAAAGCATAGAAGATGTAAACAAGTAAATGTAAGTAATGGCATATGGCAAAGAGTGATGTGAAATGAAATGTTGTAGGAATACAGAGGAAGTAAGGGGAGATGACTTCTTGCTGGAGGGATGAGGAAAGAGCAGACCTTAATTCTGGATCCTGAAGAGAGTGGTATTTGAACTGGTCCTTTAAAGATGCTAGGGGTCATATAGATTGAGCTAGGGTAGCAGATGCAGGTAGGGAAGTTTACATGATCCAAAAAGAGGTTGCTAGTACATTCCAGGGCAAGAGAAAGCAGGAACTAAAGAATAAAGAAAAAAGAAGAATCTTTGGGGAAGAAAAATAACCCAGTTTGCCTGCTGCATATAATGCATGACAAGGAAATATGAGTAGATGTTTTAACAGACAAAGCATTTGGACTTGGTGGAGCCTTATTTCAAATTTGGTCCATGTTACCTCATTGACTAGCTGTAATCTTGAAGACATCTCATCACCTGTCTGAGTTTAGTGTTTTTCATTCAATATGAGAATAATAATGCTGTCATTCAGAGTGGTAAAGATTTTAGGTCCTATTTTCTGTGAAGGAGCTTAGAAGGGTGCTTGGACCAAAATTGCTGCTCAATATAATTGAGAGCCTTGTTTGGCTCTCTCAGCAAAGGGCTAGAAGCCATTAAGGATGGGCACCCAAACACAGCTGGTCCTAGCTGGCCTTGGTATCACAATTTGGGCAGTATGCCTAATCTTTTTTACTATGTGTTTTTGGCCATGTAACTTCAATTCTCTGAGCCTCCATTTCCTTGTCTAGATTTGGAGATTTTTGATCAAGAAGGGATCTTCTGCTCCATTCTTCCCACATTCCCACCTTGACCCATAGAAGAGAGACTGTCCCTTCTACTCTGCTCTTATTTAGTGCTGAGTGGAATACACTCTCTTTCCACTTCCTTACATACTTCTCTCTGAAAGGGAGTATCTAATATGCTCAGTACCAGTGGAGGGCAAACTCTAACCCCTTGCTAACAATCCCCATTTTCTGTTGTGTGTTCTAGCTTATCCCTCTGTGACTGGGCATATCACAGGGCAAGTGTAGGTTGTATGGCTTTCAGATGTAAACCTAAGTCATGCTAACAGTTAACCCATAACTGTAATTTTGAGTTACAGGCCACAGGTCTTTGTTCCTTCTCCCTTTGAGACATGGAGTCAATTTCTCTACCCCTATAATTGGCTTTTTGACTTGCTTTGGCCAAAGCAAAGCAACAGAAGTAATTGTATGAGGACTGAGCCTGGGCCTTAAGAGGTGATACCTGCTCTCCTTTGCTTTCCTGACACCCTGATACCTCCATGCATAGCCAGGCTAACTTTTTCTTTTTTTTTTGCGGTATGTGGGCCTCTCACCGTTGTGGCCTCTCCCGTTGTGGAACACAGGCTCCAGACACGCAGGCTCAGTGGCCATGGCTCACGGGCCTAGCCGCTCCACGGCATGTTGGATCTTCCTGGACCGGGGCACAAACCCATGTCCCCTGCATTGGCAGGCGGACTCTCAACCACTGTGCCACTAGGGAAGCCCCAGGCTAACTATTTGAATGAAAGGAAACCAATGGAGAGAGGTCCCAGTCATCTGAGCCCACCTAGCCAGAGCCATCAGAGACTGGCCATCCTCTAGTTGGCCCATCAGTTGATGCACATAGATTAGTGAGCTTAACCAAGATCATCCAAGCCCAACCCAGACTGCACAACTGGCCTGTAGATTTGTGAGCAATAACAAATGGTTACTGTTTTAAGCCCCTAACTTTTGGGGTGATCTGTTGTGTAGCAAATGCTATGAGATACACATGATGATTATACAGATTTTAAAAAGTGATGCTTGTTTCCCATTTGGCTGGTAATCTTTGTACGTCAGAAGGAAGAGGGCTCTTTCTAACCCTGAACCACTACAGGAATGATAGCCTCCTTATAAGGTTGACACTTGTCCTAAGAGGCCACCAGGTATGGCCACACAAGTTATGAATAGCAGTGTTCTATGGGACCCATGAACATTCTGGCATGTATAATGTGTACTCTGAAACTAATGATGACCCCTGGATTTGTGCAATGAAGTGGCCCTTAGAATTAATTAAGATAATGTGTGTGAAGTCTCTGGCATATAGTTGATGCAAAATAAACATCCATTTTATAATAATTTCTTGGTATGGAAATATTTTGCTGTGTTGAATTTTGTGATTATTAATATGTCATTATCAAATAAGCCTCCATTTTCCCATCAGAAAACTGTCCAGGGAGTGATGATAGTAGAGGTGGGGAACTAAATGATCTTTAAATATTTTTTCCAGCATGGCTACTCTGTGATTCATGGGCTAACACAGATCTTCTCATAAAAAGAAGCCAAAACACATGCCTGAGTGAGCTCCTTTGGTGAAATTGGGGACGCGGCCCTAGCCGTGCAGTGTGGCAGGCCATCAGTCAGGCGGCTGCGTCAGCAGCCTGAGAGGCAGCCCATAAAGCTGCCAAAGCTGCCCTTTGTTTTGCCCCAATCAAAGAGCAGGCAGAGGCAAGCCTTTGTGCCCAGAAGTTCCCACTTGGCAGGAAAAAGGCTGTTCTGTGTTCTGAGCAGGACGGGCCTGAGGAACCTAAACAGTTAATGCACAATAGAAGCCACAAATAAATCCTGTGGTTTGAGGTCAAAAGCAAGCAGCACAGGAAACTGAAAAATTGATGTATTTTTTTCCATCTGTCGCCCTCCCTGCATCCCACTGAGCTCCTCACCTGACTCAGAGCTTCTACGGATGGTTCCACAGTAGAATTTTACTTACTGCAAATGGAGCTTTGCAAAGGCTGCTGAGGCCGGGAGTGCTGAGTTCCAGTCCTGAGTTTTCTATTCACCAGCCATGTCACCTTGAACTCTGCTGCCTGAGTCTCACCCCAGAAGATCTGTTGGAGCCGCGTGGGCTGGGGCCTGGTGGCAGATTCACTTAACAGTTGCCCAGTTGATTCTCCACTGCAGCCAGGGTTGAGAACCACTGATTTAACCATTTTAGACTCTGGGTCCCTCATATGCCAAATGGGGACAGTAAGACCCCATTGTCTTACTGTCGTTGTGCCATCCAGTAGAGGTAGATAATAGATGGGAAAGGGCAATTATGACCATCTGGTGCACTTAGTTGTCTGGAGGGATACTTTGCCTGTGGTCTTGAGCCAGGTACATGAAGGGCTTAAGGACCCAGCTGTGCCCATTCTTTAATCAGCCCCCTTCAATATCAGGACTGTGTCCTGGCTCTGCAGGGTATGGGTAGAACCAAGGTAGACCTGAGGAATAGTGTGGAATGCATTCATGCCTTCCTGGTCAGAGGAAATAGGACATCCTGCCAGTCACCCAGTGAACTGGTTACATTTGCTCCCACATTCCTTGTTCCAGTGGTAGCCAAGTGACCCTTAAAGGTAATTAATACTGTATTGACAATGAATGAATGAAGAAACAATTTTGCCCTATTTACTCAGCCAGTGTTAGGACCTGGGTGGGGATAGGAGGGGGTAGGGAAGGGAATGAGGTAAGTGGGGCACACAGCTGTATTCTATTTCCATCCACTGGTTGATTTATTTGGGCATGTCAGCCTGCATTCATTCAACAAATGGGGCTGACTGCTGGATGCCAGGAGATGGAAGTTATTCAGACCCTATTCTTGTCTTTGAGTTGGTCACAGCACAGGGAGGCAAATCTAGTTAGTAGTGCTGTTAAAGGTCCAGTGACCAGGACTCACATTAGTGGTAAGGTGGTTAGGACAGGGCAATGCTGGTGTAGGTGGGAAAACTTGGGGAAATGTTCTTGGCAGAATTGGGTCAGGATCACTAATCAGGCCCCTGTTTGCAACTTTTGAGTTTCTTACCTGGCACATGTTCTAACCACTCTATTTACAGTCTCATTTTCCAATCCAGTTTCCCAAATGTATGCTCAAATGGTGTCACCCCTCTGCTCAGATGCTGTTAGTGGCCCCCATTACTACCTGCAAAATAAAAGCCAGCTTCCTTAGAGAGGTACTCACAGCCCTCCGTGGCCGGAGCCATCCTCCTTTCCAACCGTGTCTCCCTCTACATGCCTGCTTGTGTGACCTTGGGCTCAGCCCACCTGGAACTATTTGACACTGCCCTGACACTCCAGGTTCTTTCACACCTGAATGCCCTCCCACAAGCCTGGAATGTTTTTCTTTTCTCCACACCCTCAATCTCCTCATTTTCTCACCAGATTGAACTGTTTTCTGTCCACCCAATAGTACCTTTCATGTCTGTGCATAAATAACCAGGAATAACCATCCTCCTGTCTTTTGTCTGTCTGAAAAAGTACCTTCTAATCTTTCAAAACCGAATTAAGATTCTGCCTCTAGGTGAGCCTTCTGGTTCCCCCAATGATGATGGCTTCCACCTCTGGACTCCACTTATGCTCTGAGTGTCTTTGTCTCACTTATAGCACCCATGTGTAATAAGACAGACACAAATAAGCAATGGATCTTTGCCACCTGGGGAGACTCAGGTATTAGAAATTGGTTTTTTGACTTCTCTTTTCAGGCCCCTGTTAAGGGAAAGAGAACATATCAGCCAGTAGCTATAGTAACTTAACTGGATTTATCTTCACATGGAGCTTGCATTTCCCTGGATTTGACGTCCAGCTCTTTCTTGGAATCAGATTTCATTTCCAGGCTAAGTCAGTAAAACAGGAAATCTCTTGCAATTATTTGCCTGACTTTACAATGTTTTATGCAATTTATGGGTTAAAAGGCTTGCAGACCAAGGGATTAAATACACACGAGGCCGACCTGCAGCAGGTGGGGAGAAGAGCCAAGGACAAACCACGGTCAAGTCCTCTGACGTTGTGATTTTTAGGACAGAAAATTGGCTTTGAGTTTTATTATTAGCCTCACTGCCAGGACACAATTTTTTCTGATTTTCTTTTCTTTTTTCTCATTTATAACCAACTGTGTCAAAATGTGGAGAAATTTTTTTATAAATATGTCTGTTTATAAAGTTATGAAACTGATTTTTTAAACATCTTTATTGCAGTATAATAGCTTTACAATGTTGTGTTAGTTTCTGCTGTATAACAAAGTGAATCAGCTATACACATACATATATCCCCATATCGCCTCCCTCTTGCGTCTCCCTCCCACCCTCCCTATCCCACCCCTCTAGCTGGTCACAAAGCACAGAGCTGATCTCCCTGTGCTATGTGGCTGCTTCCCACTAGCTATTTATTTTACATTTGGTAGTGTATATATGTCCATGCCACTCTCTCACTTCATCCCAGCTTACCCTTTCCCCCTCCCCGTGTCCTCAAGTCCATTCTCTACGTCTGCATCTTTATTCCTGTCCTGCTCCTAATACTGATATTCATCAGAACCGTAATTTTTCTTTAGATTCCATACATATGTGTTAGCATATGCTATTTGTTTTTCTCTTCCTGACTTACTTCACTCTGTATGACAGACTCTAGGTCCATCCACTTCACTAAAAATAACTCAATTTCCTTTCTTTTTATGGCTGAGTAATATTCCATTGCATATATGTGCCACATCTTCTTTATCCATTCATCTGTCAATGGACACTTAGGTTGTTTCCATGTCCTGGCTTTGTAAATAGTGCTGCAATGAACATTGTGGTACATGACTCTTTTTGAATTATGGTTTTCTCAGGATATATGGCCAGTAGTGGGATTGCTGGGTCATATGGTAGTTCTATTTTTAGATTTTTAAGGAACCTCCGTACTGTTCTTCATAGTGGCTGTATCAATTTACATTCCCACCGAGGTGCAAAAGGGTTCCCTTTTCTCCACACCCTCTCCAGCATTTATTTTTTGTAGATTTTTTGATGATGGCCATTCTGACCAGTGTGAGGTGATATCTCATTGTAGTTTTGATTTACATTTCTCTAATTATTAGTGATGTTGAGCATCTTTCATAGTTTGTTGGCAATCTGTATATCTTCTTTGGAGAAATGTCTACTTAGGTCTTCTGCTATTTTTGGATTGGGTTGTTTGTTTTTTTGATATTGAGCTGCATGAGCTGCTTGTATATTTTGTAGATTAATCCTTTGTCAGTTGCTTCATTTGCAAATATTTTCTCCCATTCTGAGGGTTGTCTTTTCATCATGTTTATGGTTTCCTTGGCTGTGCAAAAGCTTTTAAGTTTCATTAGGTCCCATTTGTTTATTATTGTTTTCATTTCCATTTCTCTAGGAGCTGGGTCGTGCTGTGATTTATGTCACAGAGTGTTCTGCCTGTGTTTCCTCTCAGAGTTTTATAGTGTCTGGCCTTACATTTAGGTCTTTAATTCATCTTGAGTTTATTTTTGTGTAGGCTGTTAGGGAGTGTTCTAATTTCATTCTTTCACATGTAGCTGTTCAGTTTTCCCAGCACCACTTACTGAAGAGGCTGTCTTTTCTCCATTGTATATTCTTGCCTCCTTTATCAAAGATAAGGTGACTGTATATGCGTGGATTAATCTCTGGGCTTTCTATCCTATTCCATTGATCTGTATTTCTGTTTTTGTGCCAGTACCATACTGCCTTGAATACAGTGTAGTCTGAATTCTGGTAGCCAGATTCCTCCAGCTCCGTTTTTGTTTCTCAAGATGGCTTTGGCTATTTGGGGTCTTTTGTGTTTCCATACAAATTGTGAAATGTTTTGTTCTAGTTCTGTGAAAAATCCCATTGGTAGTTTGATAGGGATTGCATTGAATCTATAGATTGCTTTGGGTAGTAGAGTCATTTTCACAATGTTGATTCTTCCAATCCAAGAACATGGTATATCTCTCCATCTGTTTGTATCATCTTTAATATTTTTCATCAGTGTCTTATAGTTTTCTGCATAGAGGTCTTTTGTCTCCTTAGGTAGGTTTATTCCCAGATATTTTACTCTTTTGGTTGCAGTGGTAAATGGGAGTGTTTCCTTAATTTCTCTTTCAGATTTTTCATCATTAGTGTATAAGAATGCAAGAGATTTCTGTGCATTAATTTTGTATCCTGCTACTTTACCAAATTCATTGATTAGCTCTAGTAGTTTTCTGGTAGCATCTTTAGGATTCTCATCTTTAGGATTCATGTTATCTGCAAACAGTAACAGTTTTACTTATTCTTTTCCTATTTGGGCTCCCTTTATTTCTTTTTCTCTCTGATTGCTGTGCCTAATACTTCCAAAACTATGTTGAGTAATAGTGGTGAGAGTGGGCAACCTTGTTTTCTTCCTGATATTAGTGGAAATGGTTTCAGTTTTTCATGGTTGAGAATTTTTGTCTTTGGGTTTGTCATATATGGCTTTTATTATGTTGAGGTAACTTCCCTCTATGCCTACTTTCTGGAGAGTTTTTATCATAAATGGGTGTTGAATTTTTTTTAAGGCTTTTTCTGCATCTACTGAGATTATCATATGGTTTTTATCCTTCAATTTTTTAATGTGCTGTATCACATTGATTGATATTTGTATATTTAAGAATCCTTGCATTCCTGGGATAAACCTCACCTGATCATGGTGTATGATCCTTTTTACGTGCTGTTGGATTCTGTTTGCTAGTATTTTGTTGAGGATTTTTGCGTGTATGTTCATCAGTGACATTGGCCTGTAGTTTTCTTTTTTTGTGTTATCTTTGTTTGATTTTGGTATCAGGGTGATGGTGGTCTCATAGAATGAGTTTGAGATTTTTCCTCCCTCTGCTCAATGTTGGAAGAGTTTGAGAAGGATAGGTGTTAGCTCTTCTCTAAATGTTTGATAGAATTCACCTGTGAAGCCATCTGGTCCTGGGCTTTTGTTTGTTGGAAGATTTTTAATCACAGGCTCAATTTCAGATTGGTCTGTTTATATTTTCTATTTCTTCCTGGTTCAGTCTCAGAAGGTTGTGCTTTTCTAAGAATTTGTCCATTTCTTCCAGGTTGTCCATTTTATTGGCGTATAGTTACCTGTAGTAATCTCTCATGATCCTTTGTATTTCTGCAGAGTCAGTTGTTACTTCTCCCTTTTCATTTCTAATTCTGTTGATTTGAGTCTTTTCCCTTTTTTTCTTGATGAGTCTGGCTAATGTTTTATCAATTTTGTTTATCTTCTCAAAGAACCAGCTTTTAGTTTTATTGATCTTTGCTACTGTTTCCTTCATTTCTTTTCATTTATTTGTGATGGGATTGTAATGATTTCTTTCTTTCTGCTAACTCTGGGGTTTTTTTGTTCTTCTTTCTCTAATTGTTTTAGGTGTAAGGTTAGGTTGATTATTTTAGATGTTTTTTGTTTCTTGAGGTAGGATTGTATTGCTATAAACTTCCCTCTTAGAACTGCTTTTGCTACATCCCATAGGTTTTGGGTTGTCGTGTTTTCATTGTCATTTGTTTCCAGGTACTTTTTGATTTCCTCTTTGATTTCTTCAGTGATCTCTTGGTTATTTAGTAATGTACTGCTTAGCCTCCATGTGTTTGTATTCTTTACAGATTGTTTCCTGTAATTGATATCTAGTCTCATAGTGTTGTGTTCAGAAAATATACTTGATATGATTTCAGATTTCTTAATTTTACCAAGGCTTGATTTGTGACCCAAGATATGATCTATCTTGGAGAATGTTCCATGAGCACTGAGAAGAAAGTGTATTTTGTTGTTTTTGGATGGAATGTCCTATAGATATCAATTAAGTCCATCTTGTTTAATGTGTCATTTAAAGCTTTTGTTTCCTTATTTATTTTCAGTTTGGATGACCTGTCCATTGGTGAAAGTGGGGTGTTAAAGTCCCCTACTATGATTGTGTTACTGTCGATTTCCCCTTTTATGGCTGTTAGCATTTGCCTCATGTATTGAGGTGCTCCTATGTTCGGTGCATAAATAGTTAGCATTGTTATATCTTCTTCTTGGAGAGATCTCTTGATCTTTATGTAGTGTCCTTCTTTGTCTCTTGTAATAGTCTTTATTTAATTTAATTAATTAATTTATTTGTTTATTTTTTTGCAGTATGCGGGCCTCTCACTGTTGTGGCCTCTCCCTTTGCGGAGCACAGGCTCCAGACGTGCAGGCTCAGCTGCCATGGCTCATGGGCCTAGCTGCTCCGCGGCATGTGGGATCTTCCCAGACTGCGGCACGAACCCTTGTCCCCTGCATTAGCAGGTGGACTCTCAACCACTGCGCCACCAGGGAAGCCCAATAGTCTTTATTTTAAAGTTTATTTTATCTGATATGAGAATTGCTACTCCAGCTTTCTTTTGATTTCCATTTTCATGGAATAGCTTTTTCCATCCCCTCACCTTCATCCTGTATGTGTCCCTACGTCTGATGTTGGTCTCTTGTAGACAGCGTATATACGGGTGTTGTTTTTGTATCCATTCAGCCAGTCTATGTCTTATGGTTGGAGTATTTCACCCATTTACATTTAAGGTAATTATCGATATGTATGTGCCTATTACCATTTTCTTAATTGTTTTGCATTTGTTATTGTAGGTCTTTTCCTTCTCTTGTGTTTCCTGCCTAGAGAAGTTCCTTTAGCATTTGTTGTAAAGCTGGTGTGGTGGTGATGAATTCTCTTAGCTTTTGCTTGTCTGTAAAGGTTTTGATTTCTCCATTGTATCTGAATGAGATCCCTGCTGGGTAGAGTAATCTTGGCTGTAGGTTTTTCCCTTTCATCACTTTAAATATGTCCTGCAACTCCCTACTGGCTTGCAGAGTTTCTGCTGAAAGATCAGCTGTTAACCTTACGGAGATTCCCTTGTATGTTATTGTTGCTATTCCCTTACTGCTTTTAATATTTTTTCTTTGTATTTAATTTTTGATGGTTTGATTACTATGTTGTGGTGTGTTTCTGCTTGGATTTATCTTGTATGGGACTCTCTGCACTTCCTGAATTTGATTGACTATTTCCTTTCCCATATTAGGGAAGTTTTCAACTATAATCTCTTCAAATATTTTCTTGGTCCCTTTCTTTTTCTCTTCTTCTTTTAGGCCTATGATTCGAATGTTGGTGTGTTTAATGTTGTCCCAGAGGTCTCTGAGACTGTCCTCAATTCTTTTCATTCTTTTTTCTTATTCTGCTCTGTGGTAGTTATTTCCACTATTTTATCTTCCAGGTCACTTATCTGTCTTCTGCCTCAGTTATTCTGCAATTGATTCCTTCTAGAGAATTTTTAATTTCATTTATTGTGTTGTTCCTCATTGTTTGTTTGCTCTTTAGTTCTTCTAGGTCCTTGTTAAACGTTTCTTGTATTTTCTCCATTCTCTTTCCAAGATTTTGGATTAACTTTACTATCATTACTCTGAATTCTTTTTCTGGTAGACTGCCTAATTCATCTTCATTTGTTTGGTCTGGTGGGCTTTTACGTTGCTCCTTCATCTGCTGTGTGTTTCTCTGTCTTCTTATTTTGCTTAACTTACTGTGTTTGGGGTCTCCTTTTCACAGGCTGCAGGTTTGTAGTTCCTGTTGTTTTGGTGTCTGCCCCCAGTGGCTAAGGTTGGTTCAGTGGGCTGTGTAAGCTTCCTGGTTGAGGGGACTGGTGCCTGTGTTCTGGTGGATGAGGCCGGATCTTGTCTCTCTAGTGAGCAATACCACATCTGATGGTGTGTTTTGGGGGTGTCTGTGAACTTATTATGATTTTAGACAGGCTCTCTGCTAATGGGTGGGGTTGCATTCCTGTCTTGCTAGTTGTTTGGCATGGGATGTCCAGCCAAACATGGAGTTTGCTGTCTTTGAGTGGAGCTGGGTCTTGGCATTGAGACAGTGATCTCTGGGAGAGCTCTCTCTGATTGATATTACATGGGACTGGGAGTTCTCTGGTGGACCAATGTCCTAAACTCAGCTCTCCCACCTCAGAGGCTCAGGCCTGACACCTGGCCAGAGCACCAAGACACTGTCAGCCACATGGCTCAGAAGAAAAGGGAGAAAAAAAAGAAAGAAAGAAAATAAGAAATTAAATAAAGTTATTAAAATAAAAAAATACTATTAAAATAAAAAAAAAACTTTAAAGTAATAAAAAAAAGAAAAGAGCAACCAAACCAATAAACAAATCCACCAATGATAACAGGAACTAAAAACTATACTAAGATAAATGTAAAAATCAGAAATTAGTCAGTTGCATACAGCAAACCCCAAGTCTACAGGTGCTCCCAAAGTCCACCACCTCAATTTTGGAATGATTCGTTGTGTATTCACGTATTTCACAGACGCAGGGTACATCAAGTTGATTGTGGAGATTTAATCCTCTGCTCCTGAGGCTGCACAGAGAGATTTCCCTTTCTCTTCTTTGTTTGCACAGCTCCTGTTGGTCATCTTTGGAATTGGCCCCACCTCTGCATGTAGGTCACCTGAGGATGTCTGTTCCCTACCCAGACAGGACGGGGTTAAAGTAGCAGCTGATTTGGGGGCTATGGCCCACTCAGGCTCGGGAGAGGGAGGGGTACAGAATGCGGGGTGAGCCTGTGGCGGCAGAGGCCAGCATGACATTGCAACAGTCTGAGGCATACCGTGTGTTCTCCCTGGGAAGTTGGCCCTGGATCATGGGACCCTGGCAGTGACATGCTGCACAGACTCCTCGGAGGAGCCTGGATAGTGACCTGTGCTTGCACGCTGGCTTCTTGGTGGCTGCAGCTGCAACCTTAGTGTTTAATGCCCATCTCTGGTATCCGCACAGATAGCCGTGGCTCGCGCCTGTCTCTGGAGCCCATTTAGGCGGTGTTCTGAATCTCCTCTCCTTGCGCACCCTAAAACAATGGTCTCTTGACTCTTAGGCAGTTCCAGACTTTTTCCCAGACTCCCTCCTGGCAAGCTGTGTCACACTAGTCACCTTCAGGCTGTGTTCATGCAGCCAACCCGTCCTCTCCCTGCGATCTGACCTCTGAAGCCCAAGCCTCAGCTCCCAGCTTACCCCTGCCCTGGCAGGTGAGCAGACAAGCCTCTCAGGCTGGTGAGTGCTGGTCAGAACCAATCCTCTGTGTGGGAATCTTCCCACTTTGCCCTCTGTACCCCTGTTGCTGCACTCTCTTCCGTGGCTCTGAAGCTTCTGCCCTCCCAACCCCCTCTCCGCCAGTGAAGGGAATTCCTAGTGTGTGGAACCTTTTCCTCCTTCACAGCTCCCTCCCAGAGGTGCAGGTCCCGTCTCTATTCTTTGGTCTCTGTTTTGTCTTTTTTCTTTTGCTCTACCCAGGTACATGGGGTGTTTCTTGCCTTTTGGGAAGTCTGAGGTCTTCTGCCAGCGTTTAGTAGTTGTTCTGTAGGAGTTGTTCCACATGTAGTTGTATTTTTGATATATTTGTGGGGAGGAAGGTGATCTCCATCTTACTCCTCTGCCATCTTGATGGTCCTCCAAGAATTTTTAAATAGAATTTTTTACCTTGCAATTGTGAAGTAGAATGGACTGGAAAGCACACTGGTTTCTAGTTCTTCACGAATCACTTTGAGGTCCCACTCACAGGCTTGTCTTCCCAACTGTAAAATAAGGAAATTACAGGGATTCTCCAAAATCTCTTTCTAGTTTGAATATTTTCAATCATTTCTTTGCTATGTGTGTCATGCCCCAGCAGTAGTCAATGTACAATCCATTTTTTTTAAGCACCTACCATGGGCCTTGTGTCTTCTTCTTTGTCATCCACAAATTAGCAGCATCCAGACTTGTTGATTCCCTACAATAAGCTCCAGACTCTAATTTGACATTCAAGTTCCTCTATAATCTGTCCGCAATGAACATTTTCTAAGTATCACTTCTCTCAATCTCAGACCCAATAGACCATTTGTTTTTCCCCCAAAATGCCATGCCCATCCAGTTTTTATGTTTTGGCACATGCTATTCTTTGCCTCTAGCGTCCTTTTTGATGTCAGCATTTGGCAAAATCCTACACAGGCTGTCCCCAGATACAGAACCATAGGAGTCCTTATTTCGTATTTCCTAGGATTCTGCATCAAGTTACCGTTTTTGATCACCCTGTTCCTGCATTGATTTCTTGTTTGGATATTTGGACTCTGCTCACGTTCCTATAATTAGACATAGACCTTGTTCCTGATACCATGTTTGGTAACCTTTATGGGAATCCAGTGAAATCCAAACCTGGATGTCCTTGTTTGTTCCTTCCCCCAGTAGTAACCTTAACCACTCCCCACCCTCATCCATTTAACTGACCTTCCTCCAAATAATTGAGAGACTTAGCTAAGGCCAACTATTGGTCTACTTGGTTCCCTTCTCTTACTGCTGGACCTTCAGAGGTTTATCCTTCCTGCTCAAACTGTCTCCTGTTGCCACTTACTGTGTCCAGCCTCTGTGCCCTGCTCTTTCCTTTCAGCTCTGGAAATGGCTGGATCCTAGAAAGCATGCATCTGGGTGAAGCCAGTAACCATCTCACCTAATGACATGCAATAATTAAGGGAATGCTGACTTCTTCAGATTTTAGGAAGCCATGTCCTATAAGAGCAATCATACTAAGGGCCAGAGACTTCAAATTTAAAGTTTATAGTGTTTCTGGAGCCATCTCCTTTTAGAGTTTTATAACATTTTATCCTTGGTTAGAAACATAGCTCCTTCATAGCATGTATGTTATTTATAAGTAAGCTTTGTGGTCAGATGTATAGGACTCCAAATACCAGAGCTGCGTGTTTATTTCTATATTACCTTGGGTAAGATACTGAACCTCTCTGACCACCAGTGTCCTCATCTGTAAAATGATGATCTGACCTCCATTACAGGGACATTGTGGGGAGTACATGGGGTCAGTTATATATGAAATCATGCCCTGAGGCTACACTGTTAAGCGCTTCCCACCATTGGCTCCTTTGCATTCTTTCAATAATAGAGCCTTTTCCTGGATCTAAAACACAAATTTTATTCTGGGAAAGAAACAAAGTAGGTCCTTGAATGTCCATCAGAGGGGTTCACCTCTTTGAAACTCCACCTTCTTATTGCCTTTGACTCTTATAGTCACAGATCTGTCTTAATATGTTTGCATAGCCATCCGATTTCAACATGTTCTCCCTGAAACTTAACCACAGAGATCTTGGGTGACCTCTTCCTGAACTTCCATGGGTAGAACAGAGAGGTAAAAAGAGGGGTTGTTTAGGGAAGCCTCATAATGGACTAGACTGTGCTAGAAGAATTTCATAGTGATTTATATGCCATCTCATTTAATGTCTAAGGGACTCTGTGTGTGTATGTAGTTACTGCGATTGCAGCTGCTACTATTACTTTTATCACAATAACTGCTGCTATTACTATTATTTAATACTAAAGATAGTTAGGATGTATCATAACAGAGTGGATAAAGTCATAGTCATTGAAGCTGGGCTGCCTGCTTCAAAGCCAAGCTCAGTTTTCTCATCATATAATTGGAATGAAAATATTAACAATACCCATTTCATGATGTGGATCTGAAAATTAAATGTGTTAATACAAATAAAAACTTACAAAAGTATTTGGTCAGAGTAAGTACTGTATAAGTTGTAGCTACTGGTATTATGTTAATAGTACTGTTAGTATTAAGATTCTGGTGTGCAGTCAGGAGCTTCAATTTCAGGCTAAGGAATTTAGCCTTCAGTTGATACTGAGAATACACGAACCTTCCAAATGCCCAGTACTATGTACTATGTACTATTTATGATGTGCATCTTATCATAGGCTGGTGTGGAATTTTCTTCTCTAGACAGAGTTTCTCAGGCACAGAACCATACCTAAGTGACAGAAGTCCAAAAACAGTGCTAGAGGGTCCATGTTTGGAGAAATGTCTATTTAGTTCATCTGCCCATTTTTTGATTGGATTGTTTAGTTTTTTGTTATTGAGTTGTATGAGCTGTTTGTATATTTTGGAAATTAATCCCTTGTTAGTCACATCATCTGCAAATATTTTCTGCCATTCAATATGTTGTCTTTTTGTTTTGTTTATGGTTTCTTTTGCTGTGCAAAAAGCTTATAAGTTTTATTAGGTCCCATTTGTTTATTTTTGCTTTTATGTCTATTGCCTTGGGAGACTGATGCAAGAAAACATTGCTATGATTTATGTCAGAGAATGTTTTGTGTATGTTCTCTTCTAGGAGTTTTACAGTATCATGTCTTATATTTAAGTCTTTAAGCCATTTTGAGTTTTTTTGTGTGTATGGTGTGAGGGAGTGTTCTAACTTCATTGATTTACATGTAGCTGTCCAGCTTTCCCAACACCACTTGCTGAAGAGACTATCCTTTCTCCATTGTATATTCTTGCCTCCTTTGTCAAAGATTAATTACCCTTAGGTGTGAGGGTTTATTTCTGGGCTCTCTATTCTGTTCCATTGATCCATAAGTCTGCTTTTTGTGCCATGCTGTTTTGATTATTGTAGCTTTGTAGTATTGTCTAGAGTCTGGAAGGGTTATGACTCCAGCTTTGTTCTTTTTCCTCAGGATTGCTTTGGCCATTCTGGGTCTTTTGTGGTTCCATATAAATTTTAGGATTATTTGTTCTAGTCCTGTGAAAAATGTCATGGCTAATTTGATAGAGGTTGCTTTAAATCTGTAGATTGCTTTGGGTAGTATGGCTATTTTAACTATGTTAATTCCACCAATCCAAGAGCATCTTTCCATTTCCTTGAATCAACCTTGATTTTTTTTTATCAAAGTTTTATTGTTCTCAGCTTATAAGTCTTATAAGTAACTTAACTTTTAAGTAACATGAAAACATCTAGAAATAAGGGCTAGAATGTCAAGTTGGCATAGTTCTTAGATAAGCCATTTATACTTAAAGACTCTTGAGGCAGTGGCTTTAGGCTGTACTTCTAGGACTCTTAGGGGCACCTGATCATTTTCTTCTGTCCTTAAGAGTCTTTGGGGATAACATTTGAGAAGTGCTGTCTAGCCGCACATCTGGGAAGGGATTAGAGAAGATAGTAGGGTGTGATCAGGGCCTTGAAGAGTGAGCAGGAGTTATGCAGGCAATCGTTGTGGGCACAGGTTTCTGAGAAGAACAATGTGATCAGAGTGGAACTGATTTTTGAAGATCATGGTGGAAGCATGTAGAAGTGATTAGAAAGTGGAAGAGACTGGAGGTGGGGGACCAGTTCAGAGGTTTCTATAGTTATCCAGGAGGCAGGGAAAGGTGTAGGGATCTCTTCACGAGGCCAGTACCAGGCTGGGGAGAGAAGTTAATACAGCAGGAGTGGGGAACATGAACATTTGGGTCACTTCTTCATGTGACTCACCTGTGCCTTCAGGGCCTGTGTGAGCCCAGTCTTGTCTACACCATTTCCATTTGATGATGGAGTGCAGCCGTGCATGCCCAACTTTATGGCTTGGTGGGTCAGATAACATCCAGTTCACGAGGGGCAGCTTAGGTTGCAGGATAACAGGATAGTGGCCGATGGCTAAGTGTTCAGCATCTACTAAGGCCATTACAAGCCATAGAAGTGCTATAGGAATGGAGAGAAGGCAAACCCTGTGAGAACAATGTGAAGGGAGATAGAAACGACATACCAAGGTAGAAGGAAGCCAATACACCACTGGTTTAAAACAGACGATACCAAAAGGAATGGGAGGAAAACTTTAGGTATATAACTTTGGGGAGGTTACAAGACATGATTGGTATTTTCATTTTTCATATTTAGATTAAAATATGCTGAATGTGGATTGGGTGTTAAGGATAGTATGTTAGGAGTTCAGAGAGGGGAAAGAGAACTATGGACTGGATGTGATGGAGAAGTGGGGATCAGAGAAGCTTCTAAAGGAGATGGCACCTGACCTGGCCCTCAAAGATTTGGTAGGACTTTGGGGGAATGGATAAACATTCTAGACAGGGAAAAGATATTGAGCCTGAAGTCCTTAAAATAATGCAACTTGTCTCCTGACTTTGATTCACGGGGGAAGAATTCACCCAAAGCCATCAGCTAAGTGGAAAAACTCAAAGGTCAAGGACCATACATATTTTTGTAACATTTTGCATTTTTTTTGTAGTATTTCTCATTTTTTGAGCTTAAGTGAAGCTGAACCCTGCAGGGAAATGAGCACATGTTACACATCTCCAAAGCCAGGAGGCCTAGTGCCCAGGAAACTGTGCTGGTAGGATAGTAATACAAATGACTAATGCATCCTCCCAGGTCTCCTGTGGTTTCAGACCTGGGAATCTGGGCCAGGCAGGAGACAAACAGGCGGTGGCTCCAACTGAGGGTGATTAAGCAAGAAGCAGCCCAGTGACGAAGAGAATGTTGTTCTGGGAATTACAAGAGGGGTTCTTACTCCAGTGGCACTGAACAAGCCAGGTTCCTTCTCCGGGCTTCAGTTTTCCTCATTAATGTCTTGATATAATATCCTAGAGGGCCATGAATTACCGGCAAGTGTCTGCCCCATTAGCCAGGGCTGCATTCTAAGGCATGTCCTAAAATCCAACCACATACAGGCCCAGGCTGAGGGACAAGTCATTTTGTACTTATTCCTACTCATTCTTTAAGATCCAGTTAGCTGCTGTCTTCAGTGGGAGGGTCTAACTCCCCGAGACAGAGTGGGTAGCTCCTTCCACATCACTTGGAATACACAGTTGTCACAATCAAGACCTTGCAAGGCAGCATCAAGAGGGCCATCTCCTCTCTTTTCTCTATGGACATTTCAAATGCAGGCAAGTCTTTGAATTAAGCTTTTCAGATCAGGATTCTCAGCCCTAACACTGGGTCTGACTGGCAAAAGAAGGAATAAATGAGACCCTGACTTCTCTGAGATATGAAATTGCTCCTAATACAGGTGCAGAGACTTAATTGTTTCTTGGCCTGTGTGACTGGGTAACCTCTTCATCTGTTTGAGAGTCAGCATATGTTTCTCCCAAGGCTTGGACTGCTAGATATCCCAGAAAACCACCTCCTGACTTACGTTTCTCTTTAAGTCCTTTACAGGTACAAAATGTTAGAAAGAGAAGAGGGCACAGCCTGAGACAGCCATGGGTTCAAATCCAAGGTCCACAACTTGTTTGCTATATTTTCTTAGAAAATTCACTTTACCTCTCTGAGGCTTCATGTCTTCATCTACAAAATCCAATAATAATATCGACTCCAAAGGGTTATTGTGAAGATTAAGTGAAGCAGTATACATAAAATTAGCAAAGTCGAAGGTTTTTGAAAATGTCAGTTGAAACCCTGCTATGTGTCAGTCTGACATGAATACACACTTGGGCTTCCCTGCAAATTATTTGGAATTCCAGGGAAAGTGTAATTTTCTCCCAGGCAGAGGGGCTGGAGGTGAATTTACTTCCTTCTTAATCAGACTATAGAAGAATAAGCTTGCAGGTGGGTGGGCAAGGCCCAGGCTGCTCTGTGCCTGGCAGGCACCCAGCTGGGCTTAGCTGTGTTCATCCTGATGCTAAAAGGACTCATTCACAGAGCAGGGCTTCATCCCTAGGAAAACCCAGGAGGAGCTGCCCCCAGCTGTGCCCACCAAACATGACTCTGCTCTGCTGAGACAAACCCTGCATGTGACCTACCACCCAGCCATGTCCCCTCCTCCAGATGCTGACAGGGGTTCAGCTCAGAGCACCCCTCTCCATAGAGTGTGATTCAGGTGACAGTCACAAAACCCTCACTCAGCACCAGAATGTGTGATCTATGTTTGCTCACTGAATCTTCACCAGCCCAAGAAACAGTGACATTGTTCTAGTTAACACACAGAGAAACTGGAGCCAGAAAACCTGTGATACAAGAATTTTTTCATTTCTCTCAGTTTTAAAAACGGGATTCTTTCCCCTCTATGATACCAGAGCAGAGATAAATCCATACTTCATCTTCAGAGGAAGACACTGATAATCAAAACACAATAATAAATACCATAAGAATAGTTATAACATTCACCAAGCTATTGCTAGGCATTGTGTAAAGCAGTGGTTCTCACAGGGAGCAATTTTGACCCCTGGGGAACATTTGATAATGTCTGGAGACATATTTGGGGTGCTATGGCATCTAGCAGGTAGAGACCAGGGATGCTGCTAAACATCCTACAATACACAGGACAGCCCCCATAACAAAGAGTTATCTGGTTCAAGATGTTAATAGTGTGGAAGTTGGGAGACCCTAATGTAAGTCACTTAAATGAAGTATGTCTTTTAATCCTCATTAAAGTCCAACAAGGTAAATAGAATTATTGTCCCTTTAAGACACAAGGAATCTGAAGCACAGATTGGTTAGGTAACTTCTTCCAAGATGACCCTAGGAAGTGGTAATGCTAGGAATTTGAATCCAGCATGTTGTCTTTATTAGTCCAGGCTGTTAAAACAGAATACCATAGACTGGGTGGCTTATAAAATACAGAAATTTATTTCTCATGGTCAGAAGGCTGGGAAGTCCAAGTTCAAGACGGCAGCAGATCTGGTATTTGGTGAGTGCCTGCTTTCTGACTCATAAATGGCCATCTTTTCACTGTGTTCTCACATGGCAGAAAGGGTGAGGGAGCTCTCTGGGGTCTCTTTTATAATGGCAAAAATTGCATTCATGAAGGCTTCACTATTATGACATAAGCACCTCCTAAAGACCCTGACCTTCGAATACTATCACATTGGGTTTAAGATTTAACATAAGAATTTCGAGTCTACAGCACTCATAGCACCAAGAGAGTGCCTGGTGCTTATGGAAATGGAGGGGATTCCTGTGAAGAGATGGTCTGTGAATTCCTCTGTGCACAGATGAGCTAATATGGACTAAGGAATGGTTTCAGATTTATCCCCTCTTCACTGAGGGCTGGGAAGATTCCAGAAGGAGCAGATAGTTCTTAAGGTTGAGAAAGTCCCCAAAGTCATAGAAAAGTCCCACAGAAAGGAATCCTGGGCTGAAATCAGACTTGTCCAAGGTCCAACATGGCAAGCAGATGTCAGGGCCTGGGCCCCAACCCACCCTCCACGCTCCCCGGACAGGACCCTTCACAGGATCATGTTATGTTCAAACATGAAAATCAATGTGAAAGTGCTTAGAAAGAGGACCAGGGATGTAGGAACATGAGGGATAAATATATCAAGATGGGTTTTTCGTGAAAGGAGAATGCCTTAAATCCTTTAAAATGCACACATCTCCAGAATGATCCTAATATGAAGTGTTCATGGTTGCAGGTCAAGGGAGGTGTCTTCAGGCAATAAAGTCTTCCACCCCACCACCTCCTTGAACCCCATGCAAGTCACCATAGCTTTATGCTCATGGTTGACCATGCACAAATATGATCATATTTAGGTGGCTCCAAAGCATTTGCTAATTGATTTTCAAGAATGCAAGTTTTATTTGTTTGTTTTATTCTTTGAGTCTTAATCAATGTTCTTAAGTTGACAATTAGCCTTTGAGTTGACAACCCCTTCTCAGTTTTCAATTTACGTTGCAATTATCTCAGCCAAAGGGGGTCTCCCTGGTGTTTCTTACACCCCAGTCCCTTACTTTCTGTACTTACAATTGTCATGATTCTTTGCTAATAGTTCTTTGAGGGATCTAGAAACTATTTGGTGAAACCCAAACATTTTATGGATGTGGTAAATGGGGCTTAGAGGAAAAGGAAATGACTTTGCTATTATAATAACCACAATCATCAGCACAAATTATTATCATGATTAATATCTCTGCATATGTGTATAAAGCTTTAAAGTTTATAACTCATTTTTATTTAACTGATCTTGCTTGAATACCATAGCAACATCATCAGGCAAAGAGGACAAAGAATATTCTTCTCATGTTTCAGGTGAGAAATAGATGATGTAAATGACTCCAAGTCACACAATTAGGAGAAGAGAAGGCAGTCTTAGTCCCTACACCCAAACCTAGGTCTCATGGCAAATTATTGTGTACTATTGACACTGTATGTCTTTGCACATAGCTACTTACTGAGTCAAGCCAATTGCCTAGCTTTGTTTGTTGCTTTGAAGGGCATAACGAGGCCAAATTCAAGGAGTCAGATCTGACTAGTAGAAGTAGGACATTAGACAAATTATTGAACTTGTCTAGATCTCAGTATCTCCATCTGAAAAACAGATTTTTGTATCATTGTTGATGATCTATTAGAACCTATTACAATAAAATGGTGGTTATTAATATTAAAATGGATTACTCTGACTTTTTGGCCTCCCCTGGTCACCAGTGAGGCTACTATATGACTCTTGGAGATGTATCATTCTAGCCTGTATTTCGTTCCTATGCCAAATAGAGACCCACTTCACCCCCCCCACCCACCCACTTTAATGGTTGATCTCTTAGTCATGAGCAAGAAAAAATAAAGCATAAGTTATGAAGAGTTACCACAGCTGGAGGCATCCTTCATGATTAAAGGATAAACAAACAAATCTTTTGAGCAAAGTAGACTGTTTCTTTACAGCAATAAAAACAACCTTCTACAGTCACATACAAGGGCTGTTTTGAAGTTGGTTTCCCACTCCAGGGTCAGACGGGGGCTGAGACTTCATTATCCTTTCATCTCCAGAATTTATTCCATTTGTAGCTCAATAAGAACCAGCCGTGCCCCGTGGCCACCAAAAAAGCTGATTCTATACCAGGCTGCACTACTAATGTGCAGCTTCCACTGTCACGTCTCCCACATATCTGTATGTGCTATAGGTGCCTTCCATCTCATTGAAAAGTGCACTTGTCATCTTGTGCTCCCTATGCTCCCCCATGCTTCTCCTTCTGTATCTCAGCACCTCTTTTGTCAATCAAAATGGAAATCTGTCAATTATCTGTGGATGGCAGAGATAAGTGAAAATCATGTTCTTTTGAGGTGCCTCCCAAGTCCAGCCCCTGTTTTAAAACTTTAATCCTGCTATCCTCATTCTGACCACTCTCATTTCCCACTTCAACTGTTAAAATAGCCTTTCCTAGTCTGATTTCAAAAGTGTAATATCACTGGATAGTAATGGTGAGACATACCCAGAGGTCCTTTCATGAAGGTCTTCATATGCTACGGTAAGGAGTTAAGAATTTATTTGATAAGTAATAGGGAACCAAATGATGGTGTCAGATTTGCATTTTGGAAAAAATCACCCTAGCTCCAAGTATAGATGGTGAATTAAATGGTAAAGAGTAGAGGGTGGAAGCAAGGCTAGTGAGATAATTGCAATAATCTAGCTGAAAGTTGACCAGAATCTTTAGTAGAAATAGAGCAGAGGGAATTGCTTGAGAAATCGTAATGCAGTAGAACTAAAAGGATTGGTATTTAATAGAGTGTTGGGGGTAAGGGAAGCCAGAATCTAGAATGGTGACCAATTTTTTTTGTCTTGGAATGGATGAAAACATTCACGTTGGAAAAGGGAAAACTCAGTGAGATGAGATCTTTCTTCAAATACCTCAAAAGCTGTGATAGAAAAGAAAAACAACAACACTGATTGATTTAAGTTCTGAATGTCTTCTGAAGGTAAAACAAAAGGCTGAGGTTGGAAGAAGTAGATTTGGTATGATATAAATAGAGATTTCTAGAAGGTTGCTCCCAAAAGTGTTCTGATGGGGAGTTCATTGGTTCACAGATAGGTTCAGTCTTCAGTTGTATAATGTAAGATGAATCATTGATAAACAGGAAGATTCCTTCAAACATGGTGATTCTGGGATTCTCTGAGTGCCCGGGGATGAACTTTATGAGAAGCGCAATGATGTCACCAAGACAGTGCTGGGCTGGCAATCTGGTGACCAGTGTTCTGGTCCCAGTTCTGTGTCTGCCTAACTTACAGGATGACATCAGGTTGCTTTCCCCTGGGCTCTAATTTTCATCTACTTAAAAGATGAGTTACAGTAGTTGGTCATTGATCATACTGATGAGACCAGTTCAGAGGTGTGGTGGGTGAACGTCTGCTCGGAATGGTATGCAATAATTTATGTCTATTTCATCTTACATCCATCCCATCCTTTTTCTCACTCTGTTCTGCATTGTAGGTAAACGTAGTTTTTAATATCCACTGCCAAATGGCTTCAGACCAGCTTGAGTTTACAGGAGACCCTGGAGGGAGGTTTGAGGGCAGAATGAGAAGGTAAGCCAAGCTATTTCTCCCCCATTCTCTCTACTTTGAGTAGCATCCCCAGCAAGACCTTCATTGTCTCCATTGTTCTGGCTACCACTGGATAATCCTCTCTATTTATGGTCCAAGCTCACACAAGGTAGGCTCACTGGCATTCCAGCTTTCATGGAGCTCTGGAAGCAGCATCTTCTCCCTGTCTCTCTAGCCTTACAGGTGGTAGTGGCTTTGGCCATGGCTATCACCTTCCCCTGTCAATCTTTCATCTCTTCTCTATGCAGGGCCCATTCCCAGAGACAAGTCTGACTGTATTCATCCATTTTTGGTCAGCAGAATCCTGGGCCCTGCGTTCCACACATTCTGGGCCATCAGCCAGGCACCCCTGTTGTTTCCAAGCACATTTTTGAGAAGGACATGGGGACCCAAGCCCCAAGAACAACAGTTCCTTGGGTGTTCCTGGAATGACTTGAAGTCAGTTGGGGAGAGCTGATAGCCATTTCTGTTTCGCTGGGATAGAAGCACTCCTCCTAAGGCATAAACCCTTTCCCAGATGTGGTAGGCAGGCTCATCCATAGGAAATGTTTAAGCAAATAAACCTGCCACTATGGTTTTCAAGTGTCCTATCTGAGGAAAGCTGAAAAGAAGGCAACACACATAAACTAACTCAGTAAGCTTTGTATAAATGAGTGGGAGGCAAATACAGTGGGCCACAGAAATGGAAAGGGGACCCTCAGTTTTCACCCCAGTATAGTTTTTTCCCAGGTTAACCATGACTTTACATATTTTAAAATTCTAAGATACTGAGTTTCTTAGATTCTGAGTTTGTCGCTGTAATTCTTGTGTCTCTAGGCCTCCCCAGTCTATGGATATAGATTATGACCTCTTAATAATAATTATCCATGTTTTGCTGGCTATTTCCCCCATCTGCTTCTGCAGGCTTGTTAGCCCATCCCAAATGTGTTACTGCTGGGCTGGCACTTCTGTCCCCCCTGCACCCCCTGGCAGATTGGTTCTCTTCTGTGGCTCCAGTTCCCGCCAAGCTTTGACGACACTGTTTTCTCCCCTTCTCCCTTCAGACCTAAGGGTGGAAAAAGCTTCCTGCAGTTGCCAACCCCTAGATGCCTCCTCATCCTTTGTTGACTCCCTTAACACTTCTGGTGTATCTGTAAAAAGTCCTTTCATTAAATTCTTGTTCAGTTAAGCTCTAGTGAGTTTGCCATCTCTTGCCTGTGTCCTAGGGGGATCTCAAGTAAATTCAAGCTAACTTTCCACTGTGCCATTTAGCACTGATCATGTGCCTGTCTTGGGCCAGGCATAGCTTTCTTCTCTTGTTCTAACTGCATTTACTGAGGTGTGTGGCTTGGAAAACACCAGAGAACCTCTCATCACTGCTGGATACCACTATGCCATGGCAAGGTGCGGCCTGTCTCCTGATGTTCCCATGGCTGCAGGCTTATGCAGTGCCAACGTGGAGTCACATTTCCTAGAGCCTTCACTGTGCTGACGCCTTTCTGTTCTGCTCAGAATTGAGGAGAACATCCCTTTCTCCTAGTGTGACCATCTCACTGAGCACAGCTGTCCCAGTGTCTTACAGAATACCCTCCTACCCCATGAAAGTAGCATCCTTTAGCTTAACCCTGGAGACCTCCTCCATGGTACCTGACAGGTTTGTGCAACTGGGCCAGGAGCTGTAAGAGTGTTAGGATGAAAAAGCATCGATGAATAAGAAAGTCTGGGCAACACTGGACTAAAAAAGATTAAAAGGAAGTCTTTTTCTAGCTACTCAAAGACTTTCAATGGACTATGAATCTCCAAAAGGGACCAATAGGATATAGCATCTGCCCATGTTATTTGGCCCTGGAATACTTCTATCAGGGACCATTTCTTAGACTATGATTTTGGGAAATGCTGGTCTATGGTATTACAGCTTTCCAGTAAGAATAGTGTATTATTTAGTATTTCCACTAGTTTGTGACAATAATGAAGCTTTCTACATTTTTAAAATATTACCTTAGGCAGACAGAATGGGCTTGCCAATGAGAGGCCACTTTGAGGAGAAGCAACATAGTATCATGGAAAATAACTGGGACTCTGGGTTCAGGCAGACTTGAGTCTGGATTCTGACTCAGTCATTAAGTGGCATTTGTCAAATCACTTAGCCTTTCCGGACCTCAGTTTCCACATCAGTAAAATGAAACCAACAGAGTCTATTAAATGTGATGATGGTAAATTTTCTACCCCTGTGTCTGGAATATAGAAGGCACTCAACAAGTATGACTTCCCTTTCTTTAGAATCAAATTCTCTATCACATGGGCCAGACTGCTCACTGCTTATCAGAGACCTCGTTGACTATTTCTTTCCTAATTCTTTCTTATTTCTGAACTTCTGTAGCATTTAAAGGATGCGCAGGATCTGGAGAGGCAGAGAATAAGTCTTAGTGAATTAGAGAAAGTTAAAACAAGAGACTGTCTTTGTAATCTCAACTCATTATCAATGGCAGCTGCTGGAACAGCTTTGAATTCTAGGAACTAGGTCACAACAATCCCCTTTGAGGCAAAATCCACAAGGATTTTTTATTTCTCATTCCAAATCTGGAAAGAAGTATTTTCCCTCTAGTTTCTATTTCTTTTTAACGTTGTTACATAATCCTTATTATAAAAGTAATTCACACAAAATCCCATTGCCTAAACGCATCAGATATTTTCATTTTTGCTGGTGACTTTCAGTTTTTGTGATAGTGTAAAATATCTTTGCATATAATCAGAAATTACTAGACATAATATTAAATATTATTACAGGTTGATGCCTTGTCTTCTGAATTATTTCTAATGATTACATGATAGTCAATCAAAGATTATTATGAGGATTAAATTCAGGTATTTTTTTTTTTTAAAGTCTGCCTTGGTGACTCATTACATGATCATGTCCCATTGTTGGAGATATATATACATATATATATGTATGTATATATATATATCTTTTTACTTCCAGTTCCTTCACCATTTCTTTCTGTCATGGCAGTCTTCATGCGTGTATGTCAGGGTACTATTCTGAGATATAAATTTTTTTCTGTGTCCTTGATCCTCCCTCCCCTCATCCAAACACAGATGGTTCTTCCTCCAGCATAGAGGGGGCTTGGGTTTGGGCTAAAAGCACAGTTCTCTACAAAATTCTTCTCTTTTTGACTTCTGTTTTCAAAAGCTTGATGTGGGAGTATGGGTTCTGGTGGGCTGAAAAGAGAGGGCAGCCAGGGGGTCTGGGGAGAGGCAGAGAGTCTTAGAAAATAGAGTAAGAATATGATTCCTTCTCTCCTCTTTTTTGAGGGGTGGAGGAAGAGGAGAGTGCCATCTCCCAAACCCCCTGGGATGAGAGGAAGTGGGGAAAAGGAAAACTGTGTGACCAAGAACCTCAATAAAGCAGGAATCCAGGTCTTCTTTCAGCCACCAAGGAGGGT
Organism: Lipotes vexillifer; assembly: GCF_000442215.2. Classification (NCBI taxonomy): domain Eukaryota; kingdom Metazoa; phylum Chordata; class Mammalia; order Artiodactyla; family Lipotidae; genus Lipotes; species Lipotes vexillifer. The sequence continues at coordinate 424,613 of NW_006798890.1, read as the reverse complement.
GGCAAGATCCTACCAAGAAGGGTATGCATGATGTGGGACTGAAGAAAAAGCATTCTCAGCTTTATCAGTGATCCCTTTACCTTACATGTGATGCAGAAGCGACAGAGAGGCTGAGCTCCAAGGCACCTTGAGGGTGAGGTGATGGTCAACTGAAGGCCAACCTTGTCCCAATCCCGAGAAGCTTTGGGATAAGTGATCTTGGAACCTTGATACAATCCTATATTCAGGAAACCCCAATAACTGAGATTAAACTTTCCAGGACAATCAGAGAAATGGGTTTCAGGGTCAGGAATTGAGTTGAGTTATAGAAAATCAGAATGCTTTCACCCTGAGTATGTGAGATAAAATTCTTACCCATTTTTGATTATTTTTTTTAAGATAAACTTCCTGAGGAAAAAATTCTGGGTCAAGATATATAAACATTTTTATATCTCTTGTTTTATGGTTCCATCATTTTCCCAAAGAATTACCTTAAATTACCCTGATGATAAGAATGATTGAAGGTACTGTTTTCACCGTATACTCACTAGTTTTAGTTACTAGTATTTTAAAAGAAATTATTGCTAATTGAATAGTGAAAATATTACTTCAACTTAATGAGCATTTCTTAAGTTATTAGAGAGTTTGAACATCATTCCATGTACTTATTTGTGAACTGAATTTCTTCTCATGTATATTATATTTTGCTTATTACACACAATTAGCTTTGAAAAAATAAATGATTTTTATCTGTAATAGCTGATTTTTCCTTGTGGATAGTGCCTCTCACAGAATATTCTGCCTCTTAAACCTCCTTCCGAATCCAGACCCAACCCCCAAACTCTCACCACTGAAAAATATGTCTTTCATCAAGTGAGTTAAATTCTGACTACCTAAAAGCCCAAGTTCTCCCTTTCAGCTGAGATGGACAGGTTCTAATTAGGCAGCATCGTGATTATAAGGGAATTATTCACTTATGAAATACAGAGGAAATGTGATAGGGAGTCAGGCAACCCATTGCATTATATAAATAGTTGCAGACGCTTGGGAGTTAAGACTCACTACCACTGGCTGCACATTTTCTGAAGGAAATAACCCAGATGAGAAATATACCTTGGGTGGAGACACACAATATAAGCCTTGTATAAGCAAACCCACATTTTATTTATAAAAATGAATTTAGAAAAATTACAGCTCCACAAAATGTTACTCAAGAGCGCTTTCTTCCACTCAATCCAGGCAAATTTGAGAGGTCCCAGTGGTGAACTTGAAATGAGCACTGGATGAGGAATGCCCTACTTTTCTTCATCTACTCTCTTGCCTGGATAAATTCACTCATCTTTTAAGTAGTTTGGGTCAGGTGTCATCCTCTTCAGGTAGCTTCCTTTGACCATCAGATGGAATAGTGATCCTGATATGTGCTTTGGTAAACATGTTCTTCTGTCTTCTTAGAAATCTTATGCCTCTTTCTCCTGTGTTTTTAACTTCTCCCTCTCAACTGGACTGCTTCTATCAATAATCAAGCATGCCCCAGTCTCTTCCAATTTCATCAAAAGACTCTCAGGAACCCACATTACCCTCCAGGGGTTGCTACATTTTTTCTCCTTCCCTTAATTGAAGAATTTCTTGAAAAATCTGTCTACTCTCTGTCTCTATTTTTTCATCTTCTCTCCAACCCATTCCAATCTGGTTCTGCTCTGTAATTCCACCAAAGTGGCTCTTACTTGAATTACCTTTATGTTGCTAAATCCAGTGAACCACTTTCAATAGTTTTCATTATACTAGACTTATCAGCAGCCTCTATCACTGCTGACCACTGGCCCTCTGTCCTGCTTTACTCTTACCCTGGCTCTGTAATACCACATTCACTTGATTTTCTTATCACCTTTCCAGTTGCTCCTCTTGAGCCTTCTTTGCTGGATATTCATCTTTGTCCTGATCCCTCAGTGCTGCACTCATCCCCTTCACTCATCATCTCTCCTTCCAACAGCTATCTGCCAATATTTGCCATATTTGTATGTCAGCTCAACTTACCACTTCTGAGTTTTAGCTTTGCATATCCAAAATCCACCACGGCCACTCTCAAAGGCAATATGTTCCAAAGTGAATCCATCCTACTCTTCCCCCAACCTGCTCCTTCTCCAGTGTATTTCAGGTGGGAATACTGTCCTTCCAGTTCTAGGTTATTTTGTGTTTTTCTTTCTAGTTTATGTTTATTTGTTCATGGATCTATTGATTGATTAGTTGACTGGATATAAGTTGTATTTTTCGAACAGTCAAGGAGAAAGCTTTACACTTCATTATCAGCCTAGAAAAACTTCCTGTTTAACAAAAATTGCTTCCTGAATTCTCCTTTCGGATGTGATTCATCAGTATTGTCAATGATATATGAATTCTTTGCAAATCCTGAATCTCAAAAAAATAATTATAGGACATACATCTTTTATTTTAAACTATTAACCTTGGAACCATAAGTTTACGGTACTTCTCTGGCACTGAAGGACCCAGGCTTAATGCAAATAAAGCAGAGCTCACTTTAAAAAAAATCAGTTGCTTTGAAATACTTCCAACTATGTGAAAAACAATCACAAAAAGCCTATTTTATCCCCTTTGTGGCTATTGGATGAAGCTGCAGTGGAGGAAGCTACTCAGCTGGGACATATCTTAATCATGATTCTAGCCAAACTCTTAAAAAAACACATCAGCTAGGAAGATCCTGAATACTAATGACAATCCCTTACGTTTGCATAAGCAAACACATGCATAAAGGATTGCTTCACAATTTGCAAAGCATTTTGCAAAAATTATCTTGAGTCCTGTAGCTGCCCTGCCAGGTAGGCAAGATTCACTTTACGTTTCAGAGATGAGGAAACTGAGGTCCAGAGAGGGGTAAGTTCTTTCAGTGTGTAAAGTCATGTAGCTTGTAAGTCTTATTGCTGGAGATTGAATTCAGGTCTCTATATTTTGAATTTAGGATTACAGCACCATGCCCAACCCCGCCCATCCCATTTCCACCCTAACCCTTGCTCTCTCCTCTGAATACAGGAATCCCAGCAAGTATGCTGCACCATCTCTTCCAGGGAAAAGGATGGGTTGGTTTTAGCAGAAGAGGAAAGCATGGAAGAGATAAATTTAGGACACTATCATGGAGAAGCATAAAATTGGGTTGGCCTGAAAATTACAGTTTAAGGAAGGGAATAGAAGAAGGTAAGACTGGAAAAGGTGGCTGGAATCAGAGCAAGAGAGCTTCAAATGTTAGTTAGGCAAAGGAGTTTCTCAGAGCATCCTCATGCCACTGGAAGTGGCACTGTAGGATTAAGTCTCCCTGCACTGCAGGATACATATTCAAAAGTAGCTTTCCAGCACAGATTGAATTGACTCCCACACCCAAGATGACCCTCCTGTGGACCCTGTAACCAGGAAAAAAATTCAAAATGGCTCCAAGTTCAGTCTGGAAACTGGAAAGCTAAATCATTGTAGTCTGTGCTCACATTGAACATATCACCTCCCCACTATCTCCCTGCACTCCAGCTCTACCATTCCTTTGTAACTTTAAAAACACTATTTGTATTTAGGGATATGTACCAAGCTGTACTTCAAGCTCTGTTGTGGGCAGGAACTGCACAAGATTCACATGTAATTACCTGCACTCACTGGCCCTCAATACAGAGCCTTGCACATGGTGGGTGCTCAATGTTAGATGAATAGATCAGTTTGATAAAAGGAACCTGGGACCCAGAGAGGTTCAGTGGTTAGGTGATGGAGGAGAGGGAGCAAAATGGGGAAGAAATGAGTTTGTAGAGATTGTGTTTTAACTCCAAATGGGGTACTCAATAACTGTGTTACTTGGCCAAGTCCCTTTCTTACTCTGATCCTCATTTTCCTTACATGTGAACTGGAGAGAATCCAACACTAAGTTTATGGTGTTCTAGTGAAGACTGCATTCAATTTCACGAGATTAATACATAGCTGCTTAAATATATCTGTCACTATATGCTTTCACATTTCTCATATGTAGTTTTCTGCTTTCTGTACTGAGTATGAAGCAGTTCACACACTCAGGTATGCAAAACAATATGTCATTGTCTTTTTTCTTTTTCCTTAGAGCATCTTGATTCGCTTTGAGTCCCTATCCAACTGAGCTGGTATTATTATTGGGGATTTCCTCCCCCCAGGGGCTGTGAAATGATTCCAAAGTCTTATGCAAGTCAAGACTAAAGTCTGTCCTCTCTGAAAGGAGAGGACATTCTCCAGAAAGATCTGGAGAAAAGATCTGGTCTTTTCTCCAGATCTTACCATGATTGGCTTTTTTTTTTTTTTCCATGAAAGTCTAAGCTCAAGTGTGTGCTCAGAGAAGGCTTTGAGAACACCCAATATAAAGCAATCACTCTCCCTCTATCACACCATTTTGATTTGTTTTCTATATAGCACACAGTAATCTTATATTTTAATATTTGATGTTTTCTGTTCTCCTCACCCATGGAAGCAATATTTTCTGTGCCTGGAATACAGTCCACTTTTGTTGAATCCATCTCTATGGGCTCTGCCATTGAGCAGCACCAAGTCTTGCTAATAAAAGGACCTGACGACTTTGTCTACAGAATCTCTGCTTCCTTTGTTCTTGCCCTCTCTCCTCTCCCCTAGAGATAACTAGGTATTCTCTTCTATAGACTTAGGCCTTTAAAAATGTAGGAAGGGACATTGATTCTGGCTGCTTCTATTTCCAGTTCCTGCCAAGATACTTGAAGCAAGGAATTATAGAGGTGGCCTTTGTATTTGGAGGGGATGTGGTTGGTTCAAGAAGAAAAACCTTAGGAGGACAAAACTTTATTTCAAAACTTCCAAGGTCACTTGATGTTGCAGATACTATTGGTGCCCAGCTTGTATCCCCTTGGCACTCACGTCTACATGAGGCTGCTCTACCAATGCCTGAAACTCTCTGCCTAGATGTAGGGTGGCAAACCATCCTTGTTTGCCTGGGATTGTCCTAGTTTTAGCAATAAAAAATTTGCATTCTGGGAAACATTTCAGTGCTGGCCACTGAGATGGTTGCCCACCATACCTGGGGTAGCCTAGTATTCAGCCTCAAAGCAGGGCAAGCCAGAAGTTTCAGAAAGTTAATTAATGGCCAGCAAGCAGCCCTCAATCAATGATGAACAGGAATTTGGTGGGTAAATACCCAGGCTTTTTGTCCTTTGGTAGAGGGTAACTGTAGGTGTACTTTCTGCTGCTCTAGGAATTCCTCAGAGGATTAAGCTCCAGTAGTTCCCCAATAGTATCCAATTTGATAAATATAGCATTTATTTGCTGCTTTGTTTTTTCCACCTCCTTACAGGTATTTCCTTGTATTACTTTCTAAATAAACCACTTGCACTCAAGTCCTTGTCTTATGGTCTGCTTCTTGGGAAACCCAAAGACAAATGACTTTCAAATTGCAGAGCTGGGTTAACACTTGGATTGATGAAATCCCCATCCTGGTATAAAAAGTGTTAAAACAGAATGGGTCCTCTCATTTTTGGATGAAGCTTTCAATAGCATAAAATAGGTGGCAAAAACTTCATACAGAGGCTTCAAAGGGGGTGGTATAAGGTGGTTTTGTGACTGCTGATCTGTTCAACATCAACTGTTCCTATACCCTTGAGGTATGTATTGGGCTGAGAAGAAGGGTTTTATAATGCTGTGGCATTTTCCCTGCTCTGCCTCCTCTGTGGATGTTTCCTCATTCCAAGACTAATGAGGAGGGCTGCAGAGTCCATCTGAGAAATATATGTGAGCTCCGGGACCTTGTGTCTGACCCACATCTGAAGAGTCTTAAGGACAAGAGGTTTTGTTATTTCCCTAGCAGTGGAGCAAAGAGAAGTGGCCACTTTGGGGGCAAGTTGCACTTCCCTGGTGTCATAAACCTTGTCAGCCCTCTTTTGATGTGACCAGATGAAGGACTGCTTGAAAAGGGACTTCACCCAAGAGGACTTCATGCTGGGGCAGAGGAGGGTATTATAAGAGACCCCCATCGTGTTATAAGGTTACTGGAGACACTCTAAGCGGAGTATCTCATGGCTAGGAACTAAAGCCTCAAGCCAAAAACCATGTTAATTAAGCCATTTTGGAAACATTTTTCAGTCCTAGCCAATCCTTCAGATGATTTATTCCCTGGCCAAGTGCTTGACTACAGCCTCCTGAGACACCCTGAGCCAGAACCTCCCAGCTAAGCTGGTCCTGGATTCCTGAGCCCAGGAACCATGTGTGGCAATAAATGTTTATTGTTTGAAGGTGCTAAGTTTTAGGGTATTTTATATATATATATATATATATATATATATATATACATATATATATATATATATATGGTAATAGGTAACTGATACTTCCTTTTAAGAGAGGTGTAGTCAAAAGTTCACCAAAGGTGATCACTGAAGGGTCCACAAAAGCAGCCCATTAGAGAAAAAGTCAGCTTTGAACATTTACCAATCCCGAGGGCACCAATAGAAGATCACAAGAGTATCAATCTAGGAGGACCTTTTCTTCTCTCTCCTCCCTCCTATGACTCTGTCCACACCTCCCTACACCCTGGGTTAGCCAGCTGGGAAGAAAAGGGGAAGTAGGAGACCAGAGAGAAAAAAGATGCTAACCTCCCAAGTCTGCAGAAGCAAAGATGCTTTAACTTTCAATGAAATTTGGAATTTTTGGCCATTACATGGGGTTGGGTGTTTTCATTACTGTATATATATATATATATATATATATATATATACATATATATATATATATATATATGGTAATAGGTAACTGATACTTCCTTTTAAGAGAGGTGTAGTCAAAAGTTCACCAAAGGTGATCACTGAAGGGTCCACAAAAGCAGCCCATTAGAGAAAAAGTCAGCTTTGAACATTTACCAATCCCGAGGGCACCAATAGAAGATCACAAGAGTATCAATCTAGGAGGACCTTTTCTTCTCTCTCCTCCCTCCTATGACTCTGTCCACACCTCCCTACACCCTGGGTTAGCCAGCTGGGAAGAAAAGGGGAAGTAGGAGACCAGAGAGAAAAAAGATGCTAACCTCCCAAGTCTGCAGAAGCAAAGATGCTTTAACTTTCAATGAAATTTGGAATTTTTGGCCATTACATGGGGTTGGGTGTTTTCATTACTGAGATGAAAAAGAGTGAGAGGTAGGGTCCAAAGAACTGCCCTAGATTTCACCTAATAGGCAGAGAGGAAGTAGCCAAAGAAGGGTTTAAATAGAGAGTGGGGGAAAATATTGAAGGTCCTGTGGAGTTGTCTTCTTTCAACCCTATCCTGCCATTGGCAAAGTCGATGACAAAGTCCTCCAGAGCTGATATTCTACCTGTCTTTTCAGCATCAGCTCCTCTTTTGTTAGTAGAAGCTTGACTAGTCTCCTTAGTACTTTATAAATATCACCTGTTTTAAGCAAGATCTCTTGGATCCCTGTGTGAGAATTAAACTCTTCCTATTCAGTACTGTTTTGGCTTTTTGTGTCTTGGCTGTCCCTTCCTCTTGCCTCTTGTACATACTCCCTTCGTGGAATTTTTAATGCAGTTTCTTAAATACAAGTAAACTTCCTCTCGTACCAGACAGTGAGCTCACTGAATTTGGATCCTACATGATAAATGTTATAATAGATGTTTGAGGACTGATAATGCGCAGATTAATGAGACAACCCACTTTGTATTTGAGTTACTGCAGATGAAGTCTGGCTTTACCTCCCAGAGGCTATTAATTGAGTGGGGACGAAAGATTCATAAACAAGGTCCCCTGAACCACCAGAGCCCTGCCCAAAGATGAAGACAGTGTACGCACTTGAGGTCAGATGCTGGGGTCATAAGTAGGTCATCAACAAGCGTGCACAGAAAGTGCTGAGTGGACAAACGGAGGTCGGAAGCAGTAGACAGAAGGAGACAGGAAGTCCAAGAAGGGAACAGAATGAAGAGCCAATGTCTGAGAGGCAAACCCAAAACTAGGGTCACAGGGACTCAAGTTTATTCATTGAGTCCCATCAAGTGGCACGCAAACATCCTGTGATGGTTACACAGACCCAAAGCCACACATCTCAATGCTCTTTAGCTTGACTTAAAGCACGGTACCCTGATTTTGGCACAATGGCGGTATCTAGAAATAGGTAGTATTTGGGACTGCAGTCTGCATCAGAAAGGGACACTTAAAGTACACTTGGAGAGCATTTTATAAAAGATTAAGACTATGTTAGTCATTGAAATCAAAAGAGAGTGTTAGGTGGGCTATTGCAATTAATGAAAAGCCAAAGACTTACTGCCCCAGGCATTGCTTATGAGACTATCCCCAAAAACTTTACAAAAAAAGAGGGGGCGTGCCTGATAAGCTGATGAACTAAGTTTAGTCAACAGTCACACTTAAGATGCAGTCCCATAGCCTATCTTGCTCCTAATACAAAGTGGGTCAGTTCCCCCTCTCCCGTTTAATACTCCTCTCAGAAGAGACCAGACCTCAGGTTATCTAAATAGGAAATCAATCAGTAGAACCTTCTGGTGATAAATACCATACAACAAGCAACAATATGGAGGTGAGACCATGCACATGAGTTATGTGAACTTTCTTTTGGTGGATAATCACTCCTGCCTTTTTTGCTGTGAGGCTGTAGTGCCTTGGCTTGGCCTGGGCTTCTCAGCTGCTGGTTTCCCAAGGCTTCCACCCTCTCCCTTCCCAAAGTGGGGCAGTGCTATTTGCCCTGAAAGCTTCAAACCCTGGCTGGTTAGCAGCCAGCTGCAGCCCATCAAACTCACTGACTAGGCATTTGAAAGGATGGAGCATTTTTAATGCAATGATTGACAATGGCTTCTATCTCACACACCTGCTGCTTTAAAATCCCCATAAAATGTCAGCAGGGAGTGTAAGTGATATATAGCAGTGGTGCTGCCCAGGGTAGGAATGTTAAGTGCTAGGAGATGGGAGTGTCTGAACCTCAGCTACTGGAAAGACAATGAAACAACACCCAATCTAATCGGATTCTAAAGAGAGAGCCCAGCACAGGGGGTTCAGCACAGGCAATCACTGTTAAGCCCTGACTTGTGGTTACTGTGTGACTACCACAAGACTGTCCCTGTCCAATGCAGGGCCAGCTCCTGAGGACCAGATGAGGCAGGCCTAAAGTCATTGCTGGCCACCAGGCAGTTTCCTTGTGGGTCAGAAATTGGCCATGATTGATTCAGGTTTGAGGGACTCTGAGTGCTTTCTCAGTGTGCTACATGTTAAGACCTGCTCAGTCGAATGGCTCTGTGATAGTTTCCTTATAGGCGGGTTGCCAAATCCAGGTGGGCCAATACTAAAACAAACCTGAGAGCAAACACCCTCGAGCCCAATGATCTTGTCTGGGTGGCCAAAGGTAGGAGGATGAAAAAGATTCCAGGTGCATCTGAGAGCAAGGGCTGAGGAGTTAGGTACAAAACCAGGTTACCAAATTTGGAGGGTAACATGAGTACAGTTTGCAAAGGTGGTCCTCAGGCAGAGTTCAGAGAGAGGGAGCAGGGAAGGAGCAGCCCTGGAATAATGCTCTAGAAGGCAAGTGGTGAGGGACCCCAGTTCACATTTCATCTCTGGTGTGAGAATGGGCTAATCCTGGGTAGTTACCAGTGAAGAATGGATACTGGGACTTTTACGCTGTGTATTATTAAGTTATTTTAGTTAATAAGTGTCAGGCACTGTGCTGTCTCCTGGGGATACCATAGGCCACGGATGCTCTTCTTGCCCTCACGGTGCTAAGTAGATGTTAAGTGAATATTTCTAGTCCAATCTGATGAGTGCTGGGTGGAATGGGAAGTACAGGGAGCTTTGGGAGCCCTCGATCTGAGGGACAAAAGGCAGGGAATCCTGTGTACTGCAGAAATTATTTCAATTTAGTAAGCATTTATTGAGTGCCTGCTGTATGCCAGGTACTAGAAAGGTATGGGAAACTCTGCCCATTACTGTGAACAAGGACTTAAGGACTGAGTTTCAGTTTCTTTTCATGCCTGTGTCTACAGAAGCAGAATGTAACAAGAGAGTGTGTCCAGGTGCAGGGGTAGCAAAGAGGTCAGAGGGATTATTATAGGCCTAAGAGGTTTTTCTTTTATTATTAAACATTCAAAATATACAAAAATGAGAAAATAATAGAATAGATGCACAGGCATATCCATCATCCAGATTTAATAGTCTTCAAGTTGCAAAATTTGCTGTATCTCTCTCTCTCTCAACGATCACATCTAAACCTAAATCCTCTTTGCACCAGCCTGTCTCTCTCAGGGGCCAGAGCTCTCCTGAAGTTGGTATCATTCCAAACATTTTAAAAACTGTTACTTCATCTGCTTGACAAATGCCTTCTCCCTATCTATTGCTTGTCTTGCCACTTCAAGTATGCTGGGTTTTGTTGAACGTGTGCTTTAATATTTACTGTGTTCAGTCTTACTAATCTCTTCTTTTACATGTGCTTCTTATGTTTTGATTTAGAAAGTCTTCCCCTACCCTGAAGTCATGAGATATTTTTCTCTGTTGCCTTCTAATAGTTTCAGAGTTTTGCTTTTACCTTTATAGCTTTAAACCTTCTAAAATTTATTATGTCATGAATTTTAAAGAAAAGATTTAATTTTATCTCCCCCCCACATACATAGATAGCCAATTACCTGAGCATCATTTGGGGATTAGTCCTTCCTTTTTCCACCAACTTCTAATGGCTTTCCTCATATTCATGGTTCTCATATATTTAATATTTGTAAATCCATTTCTAAACACTGTTTTTTTCAGGGGTCATCTGTCTCTGTGTCAATACCATACCATTTTAGTTATTATATCTTTTGATAAATAATCATATTTGGTAAAGTAAATCTTCCTCTACCCCTCCATTGGGTTGGTCATTCCTGACCCTTCACTCTTTCTTATAAAATTTTGGTATCAACATCTTTAGTTGCATAAAAATCAATTGTAGAGATTTAAAAATTGAATTATATGAATTTTTATATTACTTTAGGGAAAATGTCATCAATATCATTGTCTTCTCAAGTATGAACATGATTTATATCTCCATTTATTTACATTCTTTTTTTCAGACAAAGTAGACTATTTTTTAGCCTTTTTTTAAATTGAGGTATAGTTGATATACCATATTACAGAAGTTACAGGTATACAATATAGTGATTCACAATTTTTAAAGGCTATACTCCATTTATAATTATTTTAAAATATTGATTATATTTCCTGTGTTGTACAATATATCCTTGTAGCTTATTTTATACCTAGTAGTTTGTACCTTTTACTCCCCTACCCGTATATCTCCCCTTCCCTTTTCCTTCTTCCCGCTGGTAATCACTAGTTTGTTCTCTATATCTGTGAGTCTGCTTCCTTTTTGTTATACTCACTAGTTTATTTTTTAGATTCCACGTATAAGTGATATCATACAGTATGTGTCTTTCTCTGTCTGACTTATTTCCCTTTGCATAATATCCTCCAAGTCTATCCATGTTACTGCAAATGGCAATATTTCTTCTTTTTTATGGCTGAGTAGTATTCCATTGTGTATACATATATATACAGTGTTCATCTGTTGATGGATACTTAGGTTGCTTCCGTATCTTGGCAATTGCAAATAATGCTGCTATGAACATTGGGGTGCATGTATCTTTTCAAATTAGTGTTTTGGGTTTTTTCTTTTTTTTCAGCTATATACCCAGGAGTGGAATTGCTGGGTCAGTTGGTAGTTCTATTTTTTGAGAAACCTCCATAGTGTTTTCCACAGTGGCTGCACCAATTTACATTCCCACCAACAGTGTGTGAGGGTTGCCTTTTCTCCACACCCTCTCCATATCTTCCACATATCTCATTTATATTTTTTTATGTTCAATAAAATTTTATAATTTCCTCTATAAAGATGTTAACAGATATTTGCATATGTTTTAAATGATTTATGCCTAAGTGCCCTATATTTTTGTTGTTATTGTAAATGTTGTTTATGGTTTTCAATTGTTATAGATCTACAGGTTTATAGCAACAACTGAATTTTATTTATTGATACAGTAACCTGAAACTATGAACTTTTTTAGTTTCTCTGTAGCTTCTTTTGAATTTTGCAAGTAGATAATTTTATCTCTGTACATTATACAGTTTTATTTATTATTTTCCCCAGTCTTTATATTTTGTATTTGTTTTTATTGACTTATTGCTGTGGCTAGGACCTCCAGTACAATCTCTGTGCTACATATAGAATAACTTGTCAGATTTACTTCTAGTTTACTAATTCTTCATTTATATCTTTTCTGTTCTGTTCATTGTGTTTATAATCTCATATTTCTTCTTTGATTCCCTGATTCTCTTTCACATTGGCCTTTGTTTCCATAGTGTCTTAGATTAGATTATGCTAGGTTATGCTTCAATAACAATCCCAAACTCTTGATGGCTTAAAACAACAAAATTTTATTGTTTGTGTAAAATGTCCTGAAAAATGAGTGGGATGCTTTGCTCTACACAGCTCCTCATAAATCCAGGCTGATTGAAGTTATGATTTTTTTTTTAAATATTGACATATGTCATGAAGTTTTAAATTTATTTATTTATTTATTTATGGCTGTGTTGGGTCTTTGTTTCTGTGCGAGGGCTTTCTATAGTTGTGGCAAGCGGAGGCCACTCTTCATCGTGGTGCGGGGCCTCTCACTATCGTGGCCTCTCTTGTTGTGGAGGACAGGCTCCAGATGTGCAGGCTCAGTAATTGTGGCTCACAGACCCAGTTGCTCTGCGGCATGTGGGGTCTTCCCAGACCAGGGCTCGAACCCGTGTTCCCTGCATTGGCAGGCAGATTCTCAACCACCGAGCCACGAGGGAAGCCCCTGATTTTTGTTTTTTTTCTGCATCATCTGAAGCATGAGGGCTTTCAGTCACTGTGGAGGGGAGGAGAGCATGTGTTATGGACTGAATGTGTCCCTCAAGTTCATATGTTAAAGCTCTAACTCCCAATGTTATAATATTTGGAGATGTTGCCTTTGGGAGTAATTAGAGTTAGATGAATTCACGCATATAGGGCCTGCATGCTGGCATTAGCTCCCTTATAGGAAGAGACACCAAAGAGCTTACACTCTCTCTCTCTCTCTCTCTCTGTCACATGAGGGCAGAGCCAGAAGATGGCTGTCTGCAAGCCAGAAAGTGGGCTCCCAGCAGGGAGCTGAATGGGAAGTCATCTTGATCTTGGATGTTCAGCCTTCAGAACTGTGAGAAAACAAATTTCTGTTGTTTATGCCACCCAGTCTATGGTATTTTTAATGGCAATCTGAGGCGTCTAATACAAGAAGGAAAGTCAGGCACCAGCTTTTAAGTGCTTTGGCCCAGAGTGACATGCATTGCTTCTCATAACAGGCTATTGGCCAAAACAAGTCATATTTTCCCACCCATCTATAATGCAGCTAGGAAATATACTTTTCCAGGGGACTAGGAAGGGAAGGAGAACAAGGTATTGATACATAATGCCAAAGTCTATCAAGTGTTTTATTCCTTTCACTTGTGAGTTCTGTGTGTTTTTGTATATTTTTAAATTATATTTAATCTTTTGAATTACATACCTAATTACTAATTATCACTGATTTTTTTTTTTTTTTTTTTTTTTTTTTTTTTTTTTTGGTGGCAGGAGCATTCTGATCTTGCTCTCTTTTTTGGCTAACTCTTGTTTTATAATCATTTTTTTCTTCATGTTTTTAAACTTTTTATTATAAGCTGATCTTTAGCTGTTTTTCCCTATTTGAGGGACTCCAGTTCAGTCTTGTTTTTCAGAGTATATTCCCATAATATTTATTTTGTTTTTCTTTATTTCCTTCTACCATATACTCTAAGCATATTACTAGTCAAAGATTTTTTGTTTGTTTGTTTGTTTGTCCTTAATCATTCTTTTTATTTTTTATTGAAGCATAGTTGATGTACAATATTATATAGGTTACAGGTGTACAATACAGTGAGTCACAATTTTTAAAGGTTATATTCCATTTATAGTTATTATAAAATATTGGCTATATTCCCTGTGTTGTACAGTGTATCTTTATAGCTTGTTTTATACCTAATATTTTGTACCGCTTAATCCCCTCCCTCATCTTGCCCCTCCCCCTTCCCTCTACCCACTGGTAAACATTAGTTTGATCTCTAAATCTATGAATGTGCTTCTTTTCTGTTATATTCAGTAGTTTATTTGTTAGATTCCACGTATAAGTGATATCATACAGTATGTGTCTTTCTCTGTCTGACTTATTTTACCTAGCACAATGCCCTCCAAGTCTATCCATGTAGCTGCAAATGGCAGAATTCTTTTTCTTTGGCTGAGTAGTGTTCCATTGTGTATGTGTGTGTGTGTGTGTGTGTGTGTGTGTGTGTGTGTGTATGTGTGTGTGTGTGTGTATAACCTCTTTATCTATTCATCTGTTGATGGACACTTAGGTTGCTTCTATATCTTGGCAATTGTAAATAATGCTGCTAGGAACATTGGGGGTGCAGGTATCTTTTTGAATTAATGTTTTTGGTTTCTTTTTGGATATATACCCAGGGGTAGGACTGTTGGGTCACATGGTAGTTTTATTTTTCATTTTTTGAGAAACCTCCATACTGTTTTCCACAGAGGCTGCACCAATTTACATTCCCATGAACAGTGTATGAGGATTCCCTTCTTCACACCCTTCCCAAAATTTGTTATTTGTGTTCTTTTTCATGATAGCCATTCTGACAGGTGTGAGGTTATATCTCATTGTGCTTTTGATTTGTATTTCCCTGATGATTAGTGATGTTGAGCAACTTTTCATGTGCCTGTTGGCCATCTGCATTTCCTCTTTGGAAAAATGTCTATTCAGGTCTTCTTCCTATTTTTTAATTGGGTTGTCTGTTTTTTTGAGGTTGAGTTATATGACTTGTCTATATATGTCGGATATTAACTCCTTATTGGTCATATCATTAGCAAATATTTTCTCCCATTCAGTAGGTTGTCTTTTCATCTTGTCAATCATTTCCTTCTTGTGCAAATGCTTTGATGTTTAATTAGGTCCCATTTGCTTAGTTTTACTTTTATTTCCTTTGCTTTAGGAGACAGATCCAAGAAAATATTGCTAAGATTTATGTGAAAGAGGGTTCTGTTTTCCTCTAGGAGTATTATGGTATGTGGTCTTGAATTTAGGTCTTTAATCCATTTTGAGTTCATTTTTGTATACAGTGTTAGAGAATGTTCTAATGCCATTTTTTTACATGTAGCTTTTCAGTTTTCCCAGCACTACTTATTGAAGAGACTGTCTTTTCTCTACTGTATATTCTTGCTTCCTTTATCAAAGATAAGGTGACCATATGTGCGTGGGTTTATTTCTGGGCTTTCTATCCTGTTCCATTGATCTATAGTTCTCTTTTTGTGCCAGTACCATACTGTCTTGATTACTGTAGCTTTGTAGTATAGTCTGAAGTCAGGGAGCCTGATTCCTCCAGCTCCATTTTTCTTTTTCAAGATTGCTTTGGCTGTTTGGTATCTTTTGTGTCTCTATACAAATTTTAAAATTATTTGTTCTAGTTCTGTGAAAAATGCCTTTGGTATTTTGATAGGGATTGCATCAAATCTGTAGACTGCCTTGAGTAATATTGTCATTTTAACAATATTAATTCTTCCCATCCAAGAACATGGCATATCTTTCCATTTGTTTCTGTCATCTTCAGTTTCTTTCATCAGTGTCTTATAGTTTTGCCTCCTTGGGTAGGTTTATTCCTAGGTATTTTATTCTTTTTGATACAGGGTAAATGGAGTTGTTTTCTTAATTTCTCTTTCTGGTAGTTTGTTGTTAGTGAATAGAAATGCAACAGATGTCTCTATGGTAATTTTGTATACTATAACTTTACTGAATTCATTGATGAGCTCTAGTAGTTTTCTGGTGGCATCTTTAGAATATTCTATGTAGAGTATCATATCATCTGCAAAGAGTGACAGTTTTACTTCTCCCTTTCCAATTTGGATTCTTTTTCTTTCTTTTTCTTTTCTAATTACTGTGGCTAGGATTTCCAAAACTATGTTGAATAAAAGTGGTGAGAGTGGGCATTCTTGTCTTATTCCTGATCTTAGTGGAAATGCGTTTGGCTTTCCACCATTGAGTATGATGTTAGCTGTGGGTTTGTCAGATATGGCCTTTATTATGTTGAGATATCATCCCTCTATGCCCACTTTCTGTAGAACACTTTTTTTTTTATCATAAATGGATGTTGAATTTTGTCATAAAAGTCATTTTATGTTACTTGATTGGTGTAAGGATTCCTAAACCCCATGACTAAAATTCAAACTCCAAATACAAGAGATAGACAGACCTAGTGGTTTGGAGTTTTCAGGGAGAAATTGTTTTCCCATTCAGAGTCCAAGTGGGGCAAGCAACCTTCCTTATCACCTCCCTGTTCTGGTAGGTATACTTTTAAAGCACCCTTTCACTGATGTTACATCTTTTTGAGAGTCTCAGTTTTATGCAGCTATCTTTGTTCCAACTCTTTACCTTTTTTTCTCTAGCAACTAAACCCAAGCCCCTGGTGTTAAATGCCATAAGCTACATAATCAATGCTGATTTAATAACTTTTCTTCATTTCTGACATATGATTTTTTCCTTTATTTCTTATGAAACAATAAAATTAATTGTTTTTAATCCACAGTTTCTAAGAATTTTAGTGAGAGTTTGTATGTGTATGGTGTTATTGTAGTTCATAATATTGCCAGAACACTGATAGAGCTTCTAAAAGAAGGAACAAATTGATTATTTAGGCATGTATGAATTATCAAACACCTCTTCTTTATCAGGTTTTGTGGAAGGCTTTAGAAATCCATGTATATATAGAATAATCTCTACTTTTAAATTGTCCCTAGTCTAGTGGGGAAAAAATACCAAAAAAATGATTATAATAGAGGATAAATACCAAAAATAGAGAGACAGGTCTAAAGAGAGAAAGGAACTGTTCTCAAAAAGGTAGCTAGAAGGCCAGATCCTAAGTCTTAGAATGTAATTTTTTTTTCAACTAATGATATTTCCTTTGGGTTCATTTTATACAAATCATTTTGTATTACTTTTTTTCTCTGAGAGACTGAGGTTCTGAAGTAATAGAACTAGCTTATGTCTTAGGCCCCCAAATAGGTGTGAAGCTCATAGAAGCAGCCTGTGTGTACAGTGTTTCTATATTTGAACTCCTTCCTGCAACTCAAAGAAGCTGCCACTAGGTTGATAGCTTTGGTCTTATGGTTGTAACTGATCAAGCTGGTTAGAAAAGACAGAGCATTTTTATTTTTATTTAATTACATTTTACATTTAAAAAATGTGTATAATAACTTAATTAGAGTTGATAATAAAGTTTTCCATAAAACAGAAAACTTTTGATGCCGAACAAATCCATTGCTTTTACATTTTTCAGTGAGATATTTTATTCATTACCTACCAATTTTACTGAGTTATTCAAAATCTAATACTTCATTTTAAAATTTTACCTAACCATACATCATGGACATTTACATTAAAAATATCATAATTTGAAAATTCATTTGATAATTGAATTTTTTTCTGTTTTGTCCCATTTCCATTTCTATAATGTTTAGCTAGTAAGCCAGTTGAAATTTTTAATAAGATAATTTTTGCAGAACGTAAAAATAGATGTAGCTATGTCTCTCATTATTCTCACTGTTAAGTTGTCATTCTCATAACTTATCTATGATCAAGTTTTTCTAAGACTTCAGAAGATCATTACCTTTATATTCACTTTTAAAACTTTTTCATAGCCATAAATCCACTCATCCAGGTACTGAACCAAGATTCTTATATTCAATGTTCAACAAAGTTTGGTATTGGAAACCCTCATAGGAGACTTCTCTTTAAGTTTTTTCTTTTCTTTTTTTTTTTTTTTTTAATAACAGAAACCATCTTTGAGTGTATTTGTTAACTTGTTGGGAAGAAGAGATTCAATTATTTCCTGTAGAATCTGAGTATTATGCCTTCATCCTCAGTGTAGTAAGTCAGAGTAATCATGGAATACTACATCACTGGCATAGGTGATCTAATTTCATACTCAGAAATATAAGGTAGTTGTTACTGTCTTGCATTCAAAGAGAAGGAAAACAGAGAGGGCTTTCAATAATGGTGGCTGTAGAAATTGGTGATTCCTTTTACAACAAACAAGTATAAAAGTTGTCAAAATTGTTGAAAATGACCATTTCAGGGCATGAGAAATCGACTAAAGACAGACAAAAAAATGAGAAACATTTATTCTTGGAAAGCTGATTGTGGTCCTCTTGCCTGGGTCTGCTCCTTACCCTCCCTCTACCAGATAGGTGGGAAGAACAGTAGCTTTGTCAGCCTGGGATTGACTGCAAAAACAGCAGCTTTACTGCCAGAAACAATTAATTCAAATAGGAATGGGAAGCAAACCTTTTGGCTTTTCCAGCTAAAATGGAAGACTTAAATGGAAATAGATGGGGAAAACCCACATCTGTGCAAGACCAAGGTTGCCATTCCAATTTGGGGTGAGTGACAGACCATTCAGAAACTTATGGAAATACTGTGGAAAGGACACAGTAATGTAAAGCCTGAGATAAGCTTTTCCACTTTCCTACTGTCTGGGAAACTAAAATGCATAGGGGAGACCCAAGAGACCCTTGGCAAAATTGAAAGCCAAGGTACACTTAAGGATTGTATGAAACTTTATATGCATCCCCCCAACCCACACAGAACAACTGACAGTGGGTGAAAGAATCCAGATGTTCGACTTCCCAAATAAAAACTCCAAAGCAGCCATTATAAATATGTTTAAAGATTTAAAGTAAGCTATATTAAATGAATTAAAGGAAAATATCTTAACAATTAATCAATCAACAGGGAATCTAAGAAAAGAAAAATATATTTTAAAAATAATCAACTGGAAATTCTAACTAGCAAAGTAAAATAATTGATATGAAAAAATTCACCAGATGTGTTCAACAGAACACACTGAGAGTGCAGGGAAAACTAATATCAAAGAACTTAAATATGAATAGAAATTGCTCAAATGGAATAACAGAGAAGAAAAATATTGACGAAAAATGAGCACAGTGTCAGACACTTATAGGACAATGTCAAGTGTTCCAATATGTGTATAATGGAGACTTAAGGAGGGGGGTATGAATAGAGACAAAAGAAAACATTTGGGGATATAATGGTCCAGGCTTCCTAAATTTGATGAAAACCATTAATTTAAAGATCCCCAAGAAGTTCAATAAACCCAGAATAGGAAAAAAACACAAACATAACCACACCGAGACACAACATAGTCGAATTGCTGAAAACCAAAGCCAAGAGGGAAACCTTGAAAGCAGAAAGAGAAAAACAACTCATCAAATACAGGGAAACAACAATGCAATTCATGGCAACAAGAGAGTCCAGCAGGCAGTGGAGTGACCTATTCAAAGTGCTGAAAGTAAAAAAAGTCAATCAAGAATTCTATACCTCCTTATTTTTCAAAGATGAGAGTAAAATCAATACATTTCCCAAATAAACAAAAACTTAGGGAATTCATTGCCAGCATAATTTGTATATATGTGCCACATCTTCTTTAAAGACATTCTTAGATAAACAAAAAATGGAGAGAATTTGTCACTAGCAGATCTACTCTACAAGAAATACTAAAGAAAATCCTTTAGGTTGAAAGCAGATGACACCGTGTGGCAACTTTGATCCACAAGAAAGAATGAAAACCACCAGAATATACACAGCTTTGCTTTTTTCATTTTTTACTTTTTTTTTTTAAAATAAGACAACTATAATTCAGTACTATTGGGTTTATAGCCTATATAGTTGTAATATATGTGACAATATTAGCTACTTTGTACCAATATAGCTTTATTTCCTTTTACCTTCTTTGTGCTATCTTTTGAGGGAATACAGTCAGCATTAACTTGAAGTAGGTTGTGATAAGTTACAGATAAATATTGAAATCTCTAGAGCAGCCCCTAAAAATACCTCAAAACCATAGTTAAGCTATCAGAGAAATTAAAATGGTACACTAAAAATATTTGTATAACACAAAAGAAGTCAATAAAGGAGAGGAAAAGGAACAAAAAGTCACAAGACATTTGTAAAACAAATAGCAAAGTGGCAGGCATAAATCTATCCATATCAATAAGTGCATTAAATGTGACTATATTAAATATTTCAACCAAAGGGCATATACTGTCAAACTGAATAAAGAAACCAAGATCCATCTTTAAATCTTTTATTTAAAGATACAAATTAATTGAAAAAAATTTTTAAAAGAAAAAAACAAATCATGCAAACAGTAATTGTAAGAGAGTTGGAGTAACTTTAATAAGGTCAGATAAAATAAACTTTAAGACAAAAAAATACTACTAGAGACAAGGAGGGTGATTTCATAATGATAAAAGCATCAATCTGTGAGGAAGATATAATAGTTATAAATGTATATGTACCTAAAAACAGAAGCCCAAAATACATTTTAAAACTGACTGAATTGAAAGAAAAAACAGACAATTTAACAATTATAGTTGAATATTATATTAGTTTGGGTCCTCCAGAGAAACAGAATAGGATATGTGTATGTATACACACACATATATAATTATATATATATTCTTATAATATATTATATACAATATATATATATATATATTTTTATAATAAACAGATTATAAGGAATTGCTCACATGACTATGGAGGCTGCAAAGTCCCAAAATCTAAGTTGGCAATTCCAAAACCCAGGAGAGCTGGCGTTATAGTTCTAGTCCAAGTCTGGAGTCCTGAGAATCACGAGAGCTGGTGGTGTAAGCTGCAATCCAAGGGCAGGACTGATATCCCAGTTGAAGGATCCAGGCACATAAAGTCTTCTCTGACTTAGCCTTTTTGTTCTATTTAGATCTTCAATAGATTAGATGAGCCCCACTCACATTAGGGAGAGCAATCTGCTTTGCTCAAGCTACCAATTCAAAAGTTAGTCTCATCCAGAAATACTCTCACAGACAGACCCATAATGTTCAGCCAAATGTTTTGGCACACCATGGCCCAGTCGAGTTGACATATAAAAGTAACCATTGCAGAGATTTCAATAATCCTTTCTCAATAATTGGTAACAACTAAATAGAAAAATCAGTAAAAATACAGATGATTTGAAAAACACAATCAACCAACTTGACATTTTCTTTTATTAGCTGCCACATGTGTTACATATGAGAGGGTCAGTCTGGCCTAAACGCACATGGTGGAGATAAACAAGGCAATCAGGTATGTTATCCTGCCAGTAACTTAGAGTACAACCAGACACAGCGATGGAAACATTAGGATTGAGATATGGGCACAGGGCAAAAAAAGCAGGTTATGTTTATTTTAGTGATCAAGGTTACATCTTATGTATCATCTATGAGTGGTGTCAGCAGCTAGACTGACTTGATACTGAAGACCCTCAGTCTATTATGGTAGGTAATATCATTGTACCCAGTTATTCACTCCCCTGCTTATAAAAGATTATACATTTATACCTTCAAGGATTATATAGATCTCTCACATTGCCCTGAATTTACAGTGTCTCCCTATGAGAGGAGTATAATTCCCTACAACACAGATATCCTGCTTGACCATGTGATTTGATTTATCCAGTGAAATGGGAGAGAAAGTGATATACCCAGAAACTTTAAGAGCCATTCTGTGATTCAACCTTTCAAGAATAACATGACCCAGATAGGACCTGTTTGTTCAGCCTGGATCCTACACATGGAGCAAAGAAGCAGCTGACCTATAACTTGGAATGGAGCCACAGCTTATCTGAATCTAGCAAGCAGAGTGAGTGAAAAATAAGTTTTGTACCATTGCAATGTTGTCTGTTGTCACAGAATAACCTAGTGAAATGTGGCTGATAAACTTTGACAATGAACACTCCAACTAATGCCACTACCCCAGTGTGGTAGGCATTTATTGGAATGTCTGTACAGCCACTTTTCTCTGGTGCATAATAGGGTCCTGATCCACAGGCTAGGGCCATGGAAAACATACTGATATTATATCTCGTTATCACCATTTGGCCATAGCTGGTCAAAATGGGCCAAATCCTCTCCTTTGAGAATTTTACCCAAGGCCTGAAGCCTAGAAATTTGGAGCCAATTCATACCCACTGACAAGCATCCAGAAGAGGTCTACAAACTCCCGCTGTTCCCTAGAGAAATCCTTGTTCTTACCCTATTCTGATGCTTTATTAATTTCTCTTGGATTCCATATGGTATCCCAGTATTCTTAAAAAGAAACAAAACCCCCAGCTGCATTTAAACCTAAGCCAGTGCTAGCTGATCTGCAACCAAAAGAACCTTAACTAATACATCAAGCACCTAAAACTGCCCTCATATTACTTGAATTCATTATTTACATGTTGGCTCAGCCAAGGCCAGCCCCTGCCAGGGGCTGCTCCCACACTGGCAGAAGATGTGGAAGGAGCCCTGGGCTAAGGGAGTTGGCCACTCCTTTAAGTCTGGCCAGGAACAAAGCAGAGCTTGGAGTTTCCAAATTCCATCCCTGCATTTAAATCTCACATGACATATTCTTTTTTTCTTTCTTACCGCCCTACATAGGGTCCAGGTTTCCAGTAGGCCTGATGCATCCTCTCCCTAGGTCACTGGGACAATGGGTGGGCAGAACATACCTGGTACAGAATTCTCTTGTGTGAATGAGTGGTCCCTGGCAGGGTTGTTTTTGGCCAAGTGGGTGCTGGGTGTTTTCAGTTACAGTTGCACATCATTGCCTGCAATTTCTTGGTAGTATTCCAACCGAATGCATTAAACTATAATTGCCTTTATTAAGAGGAAGAACAGACATGCACTAACACATGGGTTTTGCAAAGTTAGGGACAGCTAACTAATGAAATAAAATTTTGTAAGAACAAAGCATGGAACTTCTTTTATTGGTATATTTACATTTTCTTTTCTTCTGCACATCTGAAGAAAATGTCCTTTCGGCTACCAAATTTTCTCTAGGATACTCGCCAGATTTCTTGGCAAAAAGCTTTAAAGCTTTAGCAGTTGATAGAACAATTATAGGAGGTGCTTCTCCTTTTCACACAGTTCTAGCTAAAGTGTCCCGATCACTCCTTTAAGCTTTAGATCCATCTGTCTAAATATCGGCTGGATATTTCCAATCTGGAGGTCAGTCCACCAGATCTAAACTCAGTTTGGTGCAACAAAACTCACCATATCTCTCCCTTCCCAGAGCTCATATCTCTTTTCCTTCTATATAATCAAGTTGTGTTGTTACTACTATCCACCCACACCAACCAATTAGAAATCTATCATCCTTGACTCTACCCTTTCCATGACATTCCATATCCAATTAGTCACTATCTTCTATTTGACTTTCCAGATAGTTTTTAAGTCTGTTACTTCACTACCTTAGGAGATGAATTATGCTGAATCATTACAATGGCTCTTTAATAGGTTTCCAGATAAAACACTTACTGTAATACCTCCTCTCCCCAATCAGTTATTCATATGGCTACTAAAGTGATCCTCCTAAAGGGGATAAATTGGATAGTGCTACTCCTGGTAAAGTTTTGAATTTAATACTGTGGGTAATATGGAAACCTACATGTTAAAGTTACATGTTAACATCAACTTTCTTAATAACTAAAAATTTAATAATATTCCATTAAACATGTATTTTCACTTTTTAATTGCTGCTTAAATGTTTATTGCAAAATACACTAAATTAAATGATCATTGTAACAAGTGTGTTTATACTTCTATCTATACACTCTACCTCAGGAACTGTCAGCCTTTTTTTCCCCACACACATATTTCACTTACACTTAATCTATAATTTCATACATTTCCTGCTGGCCCACTGACTGGCAGCCTGGCAACTTCATGCATCTTGAAGGACAAGGAAAGGACCATGGCATAACTGAGTTGTACAACAAGTGGCTGGCAGGCTAAGTAGGATGAATTCTTTCTGCCACTCCTACCTGAGACCAAAAGGAGTTAGATGTCCCTACCCAATCATATCTGAATATACTGTTTTTTCAGTGAGTACAAGAGAGAACTTTTTATTTACCTTGCATCTGAAAAGTGTCAGGGAGAAAAATAAGTTATCATATGGGTCATTGTGATTATCTTTCATATTTCATCATGTGTTAAAGTGAGAACTTATCTCACACATACTTGACAAGACCGTGCTAGAAACTTGAAGGACAAAGTGATTTTCTACCAGATCCATCCCAGGGCATTGTTATGTAACTATTAATAATAACATCTTTTTTTTTTTTTTTTTAAGAAAAATAGGTATATCTAGACTCCGTTGCTGGACGCGCAAGCTCAGCGGCCACGGCTCACAGGCCCAGCCGCTACGCGGCTCACGGGCCCAGCCGCTACGCGGCATGTGGGATCCTCCCAGACCCGGGCACGAACCCGTATCTCCTGCATCGGCAGGCGGACTCTCAACCACTGCGCCACCAGGGAGGCCCAATAATAACATCTTTTAAAAAATGAAAAATCCAGAACAAATCCTGAACTCAATAGGCTGCTGAGATGATAGGAATATACTGGAGCTTCCTCAGGCAAAGTATGATATATGGTCATGTTTTTTATAGAAATCTAAAGGCTTAGATGCCTTATCATGAAATAATGGGGTTGTTTTACAGAGAATATTTGGTTTATTAAAATTCTACTCATCATTTTCTGAATATCAATCATGTAAATTCTAGTTTGCCTTTTCCCTTTCCTTTTATTCTCAGTGGAAATCAAATCCTAAAAAAACCATCAGTTTCAGCAAACTAATAGTAGAAGGAAAACTCCTCAATCTGATGAAAAGCATCTATAAAAAACCTAGAGCTAATATCATACTTAATGATGAAATACTAAATGCTTTCGCCATAAGATCAGTACCAGGAAAGGAGGCCATTCTCACCAGTTCTATTCAGTGTTATACTGGAGGTTATAGCCATTGAGATAAGGCAAGAAAAAGAAATAAAATAATAAATGTTAACAAAGGAAAAGAAAACGGTCTATTTTCTGTTGATGGGACTTTTTTGTGTAGAAAATCCAATCCCATATTACCAGAAAGTTTTGTACTTGTGAGGCATGTGATACTTCACTTCAAACTTGGCTATTGACTCTTATGTGTATGGACTATACTAGGACTTTACTAGGAAATGCCAGAAGGAGGAGTGAGAGTTAAGATGTGGATGCTTATACTCCATTCTAAAGCCTTAAAAATCAAATAATTGCTCAGTTCCTTATAATTTTCAAAGCACATGTATATTCATAATTTGCTATGAACTTCATAAGCTTCTGTGAAATCTGCATAGTAAATATCATTATTCCCACATAATAGGTAAGGCAACTGAAGTTCAACAAAGTGAAATGATTTGTGTGTTTTGGTGCAGCTAGTAAATTAGCATCAGTAATTGCTTTGGATTGCAAGGAGGTCACAGGCTAGTGATGAACAGATCAGAGATAGACCTGATTTGTACTCTGACACTTTTTCCAAACCAAATTACTCAACAGGTACTTATGCATATGATTTGACTATGGTGCTCATCCATTTATTTTTTATTTTTTTATCTTTTGGACTATTGTCTGAGTTGGGACATCTAAAGTGGGAAACTGAATCTAGGTTAATGTCCTCCGACTTGTAAGGGAAAATCCCAACTTGAAATTACTAAGTGAAAATCCTAAACCTGGAAAACAAAATAGCTTGGTGTGTTCTGACCTGTTGGAGAGATCATATCTGCATTTAAACAATAATAAAAATAATTACCCCTCTTGGGAACATAAATTCAGAGTCTAAGGACTGATTTTTAGCTGATAGACAAGTCATTTTAACTAAGCAGGCATAGTACTGGGGAAAAGAGAGCTAGGAATGGGTCCAGAAATTCTGGGTTTTAATTCTGAATCTGCTGTACCATGTAGTGGGAAATTATGCAGGTCCCTTCTATTCTCTGCATCTCCAATTCCTCACTCATCAGAAGGGCGCCAGATGAGCATAGGCCCTTCTAATTATTATCATCTAGGGTTTTAATATGAGTTTCCTTTCAGGTAATCTGTTTTTGTTTTTCTTAAGGGGCTAACATAAATCAACCCCTTCTAATACGGTGAAATATTTTTTTCACAAAATATTCAGAGGAAGAGAATCTGTGGTTATGTAATTTAACCTATTCTTTTTAACCAAGTTAGCATATCACAGTGGAAGAAAATAGGAGCATTGGAGCCAGACTTGACTTCAAATTCTTGTGACTTCATACAAGTTACTCTTCCACTCTGGGCTTCAGTTTGGTTTTTGTTCTTTATTGTAAAATAACAAAGTTAGTATCTCCCTTATAGGTGTCCAGAAAATTAAAACCAGTGTAAATAAAATTTCTGGAATATAGTAGATTCTCCCAAGGAGGCTCTTACTGACTGAATATTTGTATCCTCTGCTCCCAAATTCATATATTGAAGCCCTAACACCTAATGTAGTGATGGTATTTGGAGGTGGGGCCTTCTGGAGATAATTATGATTAGATGAGGTCATGATGGGATTAGTGTCCTCGTGAGAAAAAGAAGAGACAAGAGGTGTCTCTCTCCCTCCCTCTTCCTCCTTCTCCCTTCCCCTTTCCTCCTCTCCTCCTCTTCCCTCCATCATGTGAGGACACAATGAGAAGACAGCTGTCTATAAGCCAAGCCAGGAAGCTGTTTCTCACCAGGAACCAAATCTGCCAGCACCTTGCTCTTAAGACTTTTCAGCCTCCAGAATAGTGAGAAATAAAAGCCACTCTTCTATGGTATTTGTTATAGCAGCCCAAGCAGACTAAGATGGTGGCTATTATAAACCAGATGATTAAACTAAGAGAAAGAGATCACCCAGCAAATAGAGTCAGAGCTAAGATGAGAACTTAGGCTGCTTGACCTCCAAACCTCTGGTCCCCAGTGGTGTAATCTGAAAGGCAATTCTGCTCTATCACTGGGTTGTCTGAGAAAAGATGAACCATCTTTATGTACAGTCATTTTCTCCTTTCACAATGTGGAAAATTTAAACCCTTTCGGCCGACAGCCTGCCTGCACACTCTCAGGAGACACAAAGATCCTGGCAAGCCGTGTGCTCCAAAATCACCCTTCTCCTATTACACTCCCCCAGGTTCCTCAGTTAGCAGCCCCAGCAGCTCCTCTCCACTGAGCCAGTTCTGGGGTTGGGGCCTAATGAATCACAGGTGGGTCCTGGCTCCAAACTCATTCCAGATGGCCTCACAGTCTAAGCTTCCCAGCAGCCTATTATATTTTGGTGATCCTGGGATCATTAATGATGCTGAAGGACCATGAGTCCTGAGAATGGCAGAGACATGCTCTGAAATAAGGACCCTTGAGAGGCCTTGTAGAGTGGAGCACCCACGGTAATGTATGCTTTCACAGGGAGCAAGCATATGCTGACCTTAGTGCTCAGAGGTCACTGTGAGGGGCCCATGGATTTGACACTGTGAACAGTCTGTCTGCTTGGGTCACAGAACAAGCATAAAGGAATCATCTGTGTTCTTACAGAAAATAGCTCCATAGCCTCTGGGCTCTAGAGAGAGTAAGGGTATATCCTTGAACCCTGGTAATTCTTGTACCAGTTATTCCTGGGGGTGGGGGAAAATGACATGCTGGGGCAATTGTTTAGGGGCACAGGGTGAACCTCATATTTTTAACCCTGTAACAGCCAGATCACTTAAGGAAGGGTGTAACATTCTGCTAATTGCGTCTTTATGTTACTGAATAGCTTCATTCTACAAAAGAATTTCAGCTCCCTTTCTAGCTGGAAACTTCCCAAGGCATATACTAGAAGTTGAGCAAATATCAGGCTATTCAAGAAGCTTTTAAATATATATGTTTTCGCAAAAAAAAAAAATAGAAAAAAGAAAAAAAGAAAAGCACATTTGGAATTACCCACGTTTTGGGGTCTTAAGAGCTAAGCCAAAAAAATCTTGAGTCAAGAGCATGGCATTTAAAGCCAGTCATTCTTGGACTTAAATCTCAACCTCACCACTTACTAGCTTGGAGAATTTGTTGGAGAAATCTTTCACTTTTCTGGCAGCTATTATTATCTGTGAAATTGGGATAATCCCCACGTAAAAGGGTGTTTGTTGGTTTTGTTTACTTCCTTGTTCATATATATTTTTTCACCCTCATTCATTCATGCATTCATTATTTATTCTGAGTGCCTGCTGTGTGCCACACACATGCTAAATGATACAAGAAACCTAGTTTAGAAACTGATGTTTTAACTCAACAAATATTTGTTGAGCACTCATTAAGTGCCAGTTGCTGTGCAAGGCAATGGGCAGAGTGTGGTGTACACACAATGTCTGTCCTTAAGGGGGTTAGGGCTTAGTATATATTAGACCAAGTTCACTATAGCATGACTACTGCTGCAACTGTATGTTCTTGTACATGGAATATGATTGGACAGAGCAGAACTTGCTTGACTGGTTCACTAACTCCCTCTAAAGAGAGGACAGTCAACTTGGGTTCTGAGGAGGTGCTGGAAGGAAAGAGCCACGCAGGAGGAATTTTATGCTGTGGTCATTCTAGAAGAAATCTGAAGCATATAGGAATGCATGCATTCATTCCAAAGACAAATTCCTAACGTTCTCAATATATATAATTATTTTTACTTTGATACCATTCACATACTCACTACAAGGAAATAATTTTTAATGCTCCATGCTTTATTCCTGAAACAATTATAACAAAATCATAAGCATTTTATTCGTGAGGTTGAAGTTCTCATCAACCACTGTGGTGGAAACTGCTAGTTGCTTATCCCAGTCCATTTTCCCTTTTGCCATATGAGCAAAACACGGACTTTGTTCTAGCTGAAAGACTGCATTTGTCTTTCAATGCAAAGACAAATGCAGGGAGATGCATTTGTTCCTTTGGCTGAGGGAGATGGTTGGCAATGAAATGGTTGTTTTGTTTTGGAGTTGAAAGTTAGGTTGAGAAACAGGTTTGGGGGGATTTGTGCAACAGGGGAGTTAAAATGTTATAACTATATAGCATTGGACATAGACCTAAATAAATGTAATGTGATTCTATTGTGAGCCTGGGACTGCAATAAGAGTGCATGAGTGTATCAACCCTTTACATGTATTAAATTTTCACCTCCGAGTGAGCTGCTTTCTGCTTCCACCACTCACTCCCTAGGGCCACATGGTTCATTAGTAACAGGACTAAGATTCGAACTTCAGTTCATTGCACTACAAATTGACACTTGCAAGAGTTAGAATAGTAGGAGTTGAGACAATATATTGAAAGCACCCAGCATTAGCCATAGAATACTGTTGGTGTTGAATCTATTACAAGTTTCCTTTTCCCCTTTCTCCTCTTTACTGTGGTATACTGGACTCCAGCAAGATCAAAACAAACTTGTTGACAATCCGTTTGAGTTCTTTTTAGAATGTGTGTGCAGTATGTACTCACACAGGCATGGGTGAGGGAGAGTGGTTGTTTAGAGAATACTGTACAGGTATCAAGAATATGCAGTGCAGCATCTTGTGTTTATTTGGACTGCAACAGAGCACGTTACAGCATCTCATCACCTGGCCTGCAGACTGGACCCCTTGATTGGGACCTGGTTTCAATACCCATTAAGAAATCCAGTTTAGGGCTTCCCTGGTGACGCAGTGGTTGAGAGTCCGCCTGCCGATGCAGGGGACACGGGTTCGTGCCCCAGTGTGGGAAGATCCCACATGCCACGGAGCGGCTGGGCCCGTGAGCCACGGCCGCTGAGCTTGCGCGTCCGGAGCCTGTGCTCCGCAACGGGGGAGGCCACAACAGTGAGAGGCCCGCGTACTGCCAAAAAAAAAAAAAAAAAGAAATCCAGTCTGGCTCATGAGCCAAGCATATCTTTTTTCCATATTTGTCTTTGCAGTTTCTATAGCATACCTTTCGGATGTCTGGGCTGCTGTACAATGTACAAATGATGAGCAAATAGAGGCCTGAGGGTCAGCTACTTAAGCAAGACTCAAACAAGCCACATATGTGTATGGTTCCCATACATACATGTGCATACACAATATAAAATTGTTCCCAGTAGCAGCTAAAGGAAAAGCAACTAGCAAAAGAAGTCGGTGGTCAGTGTTGTGAAAATGAGTCATTTGTCAGCTGCCTGGCCACACTCTGTGTGCATCCACATCCGTAGATCCTGCCATTGCCTGCCTTCTAGCCTCATGCGAGCACTCATATTTCTGTTTTTCGCCTTCCTGCTTTTACTCTTTCTGTCCCCTCCTCCAGGGATATCATCTACTTTTAACTCCTACACCTCCCAAGACTTGCTTAAGGCTACAGGATCTCTCATAAAGATCTTCTATCTTTGTTAAATCATGCTCTCCTGGATAGAAGGGATTACATGTTTTAGTAATTGCAATTCCAACGCCCCCCCCAATCATGTATATTTAAGGATTTTATTTTAATGTAATGAAATGCTGGTATTAGC
This sequence comes from Lipotes vexillifer, assembly GCF_000442215.2. Lineage (NCBI taxonomy): Eukaryota > Metazoa > Chordata > Mammalia > Artiodactyla > Lipotidae > Lipotes > Lipotes vexillifer. The sequence goes on along the minus strand of NW_006798890.1, from coordinate 394,185 downwards.
AGTATTTTGGAAGAATGTTCACACTATAAAATTTTAAAACAAATGAAACGGAATATTTAACACCTAGCACACATATTTATAAGTATAGTAAAAGGTCAAGTTAAATGATAGAAATATGAATGTTAAACATTTACCATTCTAATAAATTGAGCAAGAGCAACAAACATTGTACACAAGAAAATGTATTCATACAAATTTGAAAATGAAATCTGAATTATAAAAAGTATGATCTTAAAAACAGCATAAATTTTACATTAGTTGGAAAAGCAGTGTTTAATGAGGAACTGGTTGTCTTCAGTTTAGTCTACTCTTGTAGATTCTGATGCAGAGAAAACTGTATCAAAGCAAAGGGCTGGATGACTTGAAGATGATGGAGCAAGCTTATAACTATGAAGAACCAAAAATGCTTCCTTTGAAAAATAAGTTTCAGTGCTCGAAAATAATTGTTCAACTAAGTTCCTAATTTTTCAGTTTCACTACTATTACCTTTGCATTCCACATTTTTGGAAATCTTTCACCTAAAGTAAGAATCACACCTACACTAGAAGCATTCTCTTACTAATTGTCATTTTCTTCTTCCTCACAGTCATTTGCAGATTAAGGAACCAGAGTTTATGTCCTAAATGGGCATAATTTTGTTTGATTTGAAATTTAGATGTACATAACCCTCTGGGTATATCCAAGATATAAATGATTGAGATTCCAGAGTTTATAAAAAACTCTACAATAGTGATATCACATATGTACAAATCAATATTTATTTATATAAAAATAGCATGGTGTTAGGGATTTCCAAAAAACAGTATTATAAGCTCTAGTATCTTATGAATCTCTACACAGGACTTGGTGAATTCATTTCTTTGAATATTTACTGTAGACCTTTCAGGGCCCAGGCCTGTGCTGCACCCAGATGTGAAGTGGAGCCAGAGCCAGGCCTGCTTGTCCTTGTGCACTTGCTACTTTTGTGGGGGAGCCGGCACTGACCAAACACAAATGTGCATCACTGATTGTGACACTGCTTGAAGGAGAGGAGCAGTGACCACAGAAGAGCATGGTAGGAAACTTAATGTAAATCAAGGAATTAGTGAAAACTATATAAACGGAAGTCTGAAAAATTTGATGGAAGTTTGGAAGGTGGGGAGAAAATTAAAATGTTCTATGCAGAAGAAATACTATGTGCTGAGGTTTTGAGGCAGAAAGAACTTAAGGTTATTTAGCTCATTTGGGGAACTGAAATAAGGTACTTTTTTTTCTCCATTGCAAAGATGTGCTAGGAGACGTGTGAAAGGGGGAAAGGAGGTGGATAGAGGTAGGCTTGAAGGGCAGTGCCCTCCCATTAGGGCTGTAACTAGTCTACGTAGCCTCTGTGAAAATTAGAAAAGTTTCCTTCTCTGGGCAGAAGAAACCCCACCCACAGAAATTGGTTAACAGAGCATAGGATGGAGCTTAATCCCAGTACCCCATTGGCCTTTGTGCAATGTACAATGATAGGTGGTGGAATTAAGTGATATTATTCAATTTGTTTCAGAAATGAGACTTAATAGTTTCCTATTTCTGCATAACAAATTACCCCAATACTTAGTGGTGTAAAACCAGAGTAACTACCATCTTGCACAGCTTTTGAGAGTCAGAAGTTTCAAAGTGGATTGGCTAGGCAGTTCTGTGTCAGGAAGTTTAGCCAGATGTCAGCAGAGGCTGCAGGATCCACTTCCAAGGTGGCTCACTCAGAGAGTGGGCAACCATTCAGCTTTGCATGAGATGGAGGGGTTTCCAAGGATGTAGAACTTCTTATGCTAAATCCAGGAGAGTATCAGGCAACTGGGATGACTGGTTACCCAACTCACTCAACTCATGGCTGGCAAATTAGTGCTAGCTGTCAGTGGGAGGCCTTGGTTCCTTTACAAGTGTGTGCAGCATTCTGCTTGGGTAACCTTACAGCATGGCAAATGCTTTGTGCCAGAGTGTAAGAGATTCAAGACACCAAGGTATATGCTGCAATGCCCTTATCACCTAGGGTGGAAGTCAAACATTGTCCCTTCCATCATAGGATATTGGTGACAAAAAACAGCCCTGATTTAATGTGGATAGAGACTATACAAGAGCATCAGTATCAGGGCACAAGGGTCATTAGGGGTCATTCTGGAGACTGCTTGCCATATCTTCTTTGGAAGAGGGAAAGCGTGGAACAAAGAGGCTGGTAGGAGACTCTTAAAATGGACTCTTAGTGGTTTGGACTACAGCACTGTCAGAAGTAATGAAGAAAAGTAAACAGATGTGATGTAATAGTTGGACATGTAATTAATACCTAACAATACATAGCCATCCTTTTGTATTCTTAGATTCAGGTGTTGGAATAAGCCACCCAATTCAGTTCATTTGTAGTAAGCACCTACTATTGTGCCATATACATAGTTTGGACTGGGAGATTTGATGCATTAGATATCATTGAGCTCCCCATCTTTCAGATTGTTTAGCAGTTATGTAACTTGCCAAAATCAACAACTAATGAGTGTTGGAACTGGACCCAAACTCTGGGATTCAGGACAAGAAAGTCCATGATATCTATGTATTTTCCTAAACAGGTAAATATCCCATGCATTTTGAAGATGTAAGCTTTTATTATTTACATAACAAGCAAAAAATGAGGTTATTTTCATTTCTAAGTAAAGTAGTGTAATTATTTTCAGATGTTAAAAACATTTGTTCTGGGGCTTCCCTGGGGGCGTAGTGGTTGAGAGTCCGCTGGACCCAAACTCTGGGATTCAGGACAAGAAAGTCCATGATATCTATGTATTTTCCTAAACAGGTAAATATCCCATGCATTTTGAAGATGTAAGCTTTTATTATTTACATAACAAGCAAAAAATGAGGTTATTTTCATTTCTAAGTAAAGTAGTGTAATTATTTTCAGATGTTAAAAACATTTGATCTAGGGCTTCCCTGGTGGCGTAGTGGTTGAGAGTCCGCCTGCCGATGCAGGGGACACGGGTTCGTGCCCTGGTCAGGGAAGATCCCACATGCCACGGAGTGGCTAGGCCCATGAGCCATGGCTGCTGAGCCTGTGCTCCGCAATGGGAGAGGCCACAACAGTGAGAGGCCCATGTACCGCAAAAAAACAAAAAAAACAAAAAAAACCCAAAACATTTTATCTAAACCTATTCAATAATTTAATACCTCAAACTTATGTTATACCCATAGGCCTACCATATGTGGTATATAGTTTAATACATCCAGCCTATATCCCTTTTATAGGTGAGGAAGCTGAGGATCCAAGAGTCTACATGATGGGCCTATAATCTTAGAGATACTTGTAGTCATTTACAAAGCTCAGACCCAGGGCTCTTTCCACTGTGCTACAATGCCTTCTTCAGAATAATGAGACTTCCTAGGTCAGAGGGACAAAGGGCAGCAGTGAAAGGGGAACCAATCATTCTTCCTCCTAGGTAGGAGATAGAAGTTACGACCATGTTCTTTAGAACCAGGTAGATGAGTTCAAATTCCTATTCTATGATTTACCAGTCCTTGAGAAAATTATTTCAACTCTTGGAGCCTTGCGTTCTTCTTGAGTAAAATAGGGATCATTACAATTACCTCCAAGCTCTACAAGGTTTAGATGAGTTAGGATATGTTTAGAAAAATATAGATGCCATTTCTACTGTAAGGGAACACTAGGTTCCCTTTGAGGCAGATTTGCTTAATTTCAGTGTTTCAGTAGCTCAATGAGACCAGAGAAAAGACAACATTTCCCTTGGTCTGTGAGCCAAAACTCAGATTAAAATGCCTGAGGGGTTTTGGAAATACACACTTCTTCCCTAGATTACACTACCCAGAGGTACTAGGGTAGATCTCCCAGGCTTGAAGAAATCAACACATGGCCCTTGGTCAGGAGCCTGCCAGTATCAGAGGGTTCTTCACATGTTTATAGACAATATTTTCCTAAAACATTTCTTTCAAGTTTTGGATATTGTTGTGCTTTCTTGTATGCTTTTTTAAAAAATCTTGGAATGGATAACTTTATACATTATAAAACTATGAAATTTAATATATACTAAGTTCCTTTTGTAGTATTTTCCAATTTATAAGACCTTTTCACATGGTCTCTTGTTTCATCTTGAAATGCTGTGGGAAAAAGGAAGACCATGGCTTAGTTTCATATTACAGATTGATGGACCTGGACCCAGAGAGAAGTAAAAGGTCTGGAAGGTGATTCACATATAGGTGAGAAGGCAGGGGTGGGGGCAGGGGACAACAGAGGAAAGATGTCACAGGTAGGGTTTTAGAAGATGATTTTGGAAAAGTTTGAGATAATGATGGAAGATTGGGGCACAGCTGCTGATTGTGTCTTTGTGTGTGACTGTGCGTGTGTGTGTGTATTGGGTTGTGGAAAATTGTGTAGATGAGCCAACTGGAGGACAAATTTTATTTATGATGATTTTTTGTGTGCTGTTAATGGGATTCTTACTTGGCATTGATCAGGAGACTTCAGTGAAGATTTAAATTACTTTTTGAATTATTTTTGGATGTTAATCTGATTTCTTCTAATAATGATGCTATAATGGAGGGGATCACAGATTATCTCAGCTTTGTACAAAGTATATAAATATATGAACTCTTTGATCCTCAGGGAGAATCTGGAACTTGGAGGTCCCTCCTGATTTTATTGCACTGTGCCAAGGGTTTATTGTGAGACTGTGTTTCAGGCTTTCCTACCTGTTTCAATGTGGGTATTGTCTCAGTTGCCTGATGTGTAGGAGTCACTCAGCTAGTTTTTTGGATTTCTCTGAGAGACTTGCTCCACGTATAGCCGTAAATTTGGTGTATCTGTAGGAAGAAGGAAGTTCAGAAACCTCCTATGTCACCATCTTGATCCCTCCCCTTCAAATGCCCAATTTTCAACAAAAGATCACGAGGCATACAAAGAAATAAGAAACATGGACAACTCAAATGAACATAATAAATCTCCATAAAGCAATGTTAAAGAAATAGAGACTGTGGAATATCTTGACAAAGACTTTAAAATGACTGTCTTGAATGTGCCCAAAAAGACAAAGCAAAACATGGACAGATAACTAAAAGAAATGAGGAAAACAATGTATGAACAAAGTGAGAATATCAACAAAGAGATAGAAATTTTAAAAAATATGGAGTGGCAAAACACAGTAACTGAACTGAAAAACTCACTAGAGGGGTTTGACAGCAGAATCAAACAGGCAGAAGAGTCAGCAAACTTGAAGACTGGTCATTTGAGATTATCAAGTCTCATGAGCAAAAAGAATAGTAAATGGAGAAAAGTGAGCAGAGCCTAAGGGACTTATGGGAAACCCTCAAGTAGGCCAAAATATGCATAATGGGAGTCCCAGAAGAAGAAGGAGAGAGAGAAGGCAGCAGAGAGTGTACATGAAGAAATAATGGCCAAAACTTTCCTAATTTGAGGAATGACATGGATATATAAATACAAGAAACTTAAGGAATAAAAAGTATGATAAGTCCAGAGACTCAAACCCACATGGAACATTATAATCAAACTGTAAAAAGACAAAGAGTGATTCATGAAAGCAGCAAAAGAAAAATGATTTGTCATGTACAAAGTACCTTCAATAAGATTATCAGATGATATTTCAGCAGAAACGCTGCAGGCTGAAGGAAATGGGATGATATATTTAAAGTGTTGGGGAAAAAAGTGTTAACTGAGGGGTATTTATCTGGCAATACTGTCATCCAAAAATGAGGGAGAAATTAAGTCATTCTAGATTAAGACAAAGCTGAGAGAGTTTGTTATCACTAGACATGGTCAAAAAGGACTGCTAAAAATCCTTCAAACTGGAATGAAAAGAAACTAGACAATATGTCAAAGAAATCTGAAAATATAAAGTTCTTCAATAAAGGCAAATACATGAACAGATACAAAAGTCTGTATTATTGCAATTTTGGTTCATAATATCATTAAAAATTCTCTTATAAAATTTAAAAGACAAAAGCATAAAAATAATTATTAATCATATGTTAATGGGTACACAATATATAATGACATAATGTGTGACATCAATAATGGAAGGGTGGATGGAATGGTAAAGGAGTAGAATTTTGGTAAATGATTGAAGTTGGTTTGAGTTTAAAATATTTCTATAACTTTAGGATATTATATGTAATCCCCATGGTAACCACTATGAAAATATTTATAGAATAGACACAAAAGGAAATACAAAGAGAATCAAAACACTTCACTACAAAAATCAACTGAACACTACAAAGGAAGACACTAAGGGAAGAAATGAGGAACAAGAAAGTTATAAGCCATATAGAAAACAGATAACAAAATAGCAAGGCTTTCTCTATCAGTAATTATCTAAAATGCAAATGCATGAAACTCTTCAAAAGACATAGGTTGGCAGAATAGATTAAAAACAATATCTGCATATATGCTGTCTACCAGAAACTCACTTTAGGACACATATAGCTTGAAAGTGAAAAGATGAAAAGAGATATTCTGTGCAAATAGTAACCCAAAGAAAGCAAGGTTGGCTATAATACTAACAAACAAAATAGACTTTAAGTCAAAAACTGTTATAAAAGAGACTAAAAAGGATGTGTATAATGATAAAAGGGTAAAGTCACCAAGGAAATATAACAATTATTTGCATATAGGCACTAACGTTACAACTCCCAAATATATGAATCAAAAAGTGACAGGATTGAAGAGATAGACAGCTCTACAATAATAGGAAACTTCCATACCCTGCTTTCAATAATGGTTAGAACAATTGTATAGAAGATCAATAAGGAAATAGAGGACTTGAATGGTACTATTGACTAAGTGGACCTAACCAACATATACAGAACATTCCACACAGGAACTGCAAAATACATATTTTTCCTAAGTGCATGTAGAACATTCTCCAGGATGGACCATATGTTAGGCCACAAAACAAGTTTTCAATAAATTTAAAAGATTGAAATCATTTCTGATCGCAATGAAATAAAACTAGAAATCAATAGAAGAAAAATTTAAAACCCATAAATATGTAGAAATTAAACACATTCTTACCCTACCAATAAACCATAGAATAAATCACAAGGGAAATTAGAAAATAGCTTGAGACAAATGAAAACACAAGATATCAAAATATATGGGCTACAGCAAAACCTGGGCAGAGGGACATTTATAGCTGTAGTAGGTTATATTAAAGGAAAACATAGATCTCAAATCAACAACCTAAATTTATATCTTAGGGAACTAGAAAAAGAAGGAAAAACCAAACACAAAGCTAAGAGAAGGGAGGAAATAATACAGGTTTCAGTAGAGATAAACAAAATAGAGAATAGGAAAAACAGTAAATAAAAATCAATGAAACCAAAAGTTGTTTCTTTGAAAAAAATTAACAAAATTGACAACCCTTTGGCTAGATTGACAAAGAAAAAATAACTAATTTCAGAAACTAAAGAGGAGATATTAATACTGATTACAGAAATAAAAAGGATTATAAGAGTACTGTGAACAGTTGCACAAAACCTAATTGGAAAACCTCTACAAATGGACAGTTTCCTAGAAACATACCATCTACCAAGATTGAATCATGAAGAAATAGAAAGTATGAACATACCTATAAGTAATGAGAAGATTGAATCAATAATCAAAAACTTATCAAAGAAAAACATAAGACCAGATGGCTCTACTGGTGAATTTTACCAAACATTTGAAGAAGAATTAAAGCCAATCCTCCTCAAATTCTAAGAAATTAAAGAGGAGGGATCATCTCCAAACTCATTCTGAAGTCAGCATTATCTGGATGCTGAAGCCAGAAAAAGACAAAACAAGAAGTAAAACTATAGACCAATATTCCTTATGAATACTGGTGCAAAACACTTCAGCAAAGACTAGCAAACAGAATTCAACAGCACATTAGAAGGATTACAAACCATGATAAAGGGGGATTTATTCCTGTATTGCAAAAATAGTTCAACACATGAAAATCAATAGAATACACACACTAATTGAAGGAAAAAAACCCAGTACGTGACCATCTCAAGTGGTACAGAAAATACATTTGATAACATTCAACACCCTTTCATAGTAAAAAAAAAAAAAGTCAAACTAAGAACAGAAGACAACTACTTTAATGTAATAAAGGCCATATATGAAAATGCCACTGCTAACATCATAATGGTGAAAGACTGAAAGCTTTTCCTTTAAGAACAGAAGTAAGACAAGGGTACCCAATTTTGCCACTTGTATTTAACATAATACTGGAAATCCTAGCCAAAGAAATTAGCCAAGAAAAAGAAAAGACATCCAAATTGGAAACAGAGTAGTAAAAGTATATTGATTCTCAAGTGACATGATCTTATATGTAGAAAGCCCTAAATATTCCATGAAAAATCTGTCAGAGCTAATAAGTACATTCAGCAAAGTTGTGGGATTCAAAGTCAATACATAAAAATCAGTTTTATACATATACACTAACAATGAACACTGAAATAAGGAAACTAAGAAAACAGTACCATTTACAAAAGCATCAAAAAGAATGAAATACTTAGGAATAAACTTAACCAAGGAAGTGAAAGACTTGTAAACTGAAAACTCCAAAACATTGTTGAAAGAAATTAAAGAAGACACTGATAAATGGAAAGACATCCTGTGGCCATGGATTGGAAGACTTAATATTGTTAAGATGTCAATACTACCCAAAGAAATCTGCAGATTCAATGCAATCTCTATTAAAATCCCAAAGACTATTTTTTAGAAATAGAAAAATTCATCGTAAAATTCACACGGAATATCAAGAGACTCTGAATAGCTAAAACCATCTTGAAATAGAACAAAATTGGAAGTCATATTTTGATTTCAAAATTTATTACAAAGCTACAGTAATCAAAATAGTGTGGTACTGGGATAAAGACTAATAGAAGAGAGCACCCAGAAATAAATCTGCACATATTAGGTCAAATGATTTTTGACAAGGGTGCCAAGGCAATTCAATGGGGACAGGACAGTCATTTCAACAAATGGTGTTGGAAAAACTGGATATCTACATGCAAAAGAATGGTTTTGGACCCTTAACTTACACCATAAACAAAAATTAACTGAAAATGGACCAAAGACCTAAACATAAGAGCTAAACCTATAGAACTCTATAAGAAAACAGAGAAAAGCTTCATGACATTGGATTAGGCAATGAATTTTAGGATATGACACCAAAAGCACAGCAACAAAAGAAAATAGGTAAACTGGACTATATTAAAATTTAAAAGTTCTGTGCAAAGGACGCAGAGTAAAAAGACAACCCACAGAATGGGAGAACATATTTGCAAATCATAAATCTGATAAGGAGCTAATATGCAGAATATATAAAAACTTCTACAACTTAACAACATCAGGAACAAAAACCCAGTTAAAAAAATGGATGAAGGACTTGAATAAACACTTCCCCAAAGAAGCTACACAAATGGCTAATAAACACATGAAAATATACTCAACTTTATTAATCATTAGAGAAATGTAAAAACCACAGTGAGATACCATCTCACACTCATTTGGATGGCTAGTAAAGAGAGAAAGAAAGGAAGAAAGCAACAGGTGTTGGAGAGAATATGAAAAAATTGGAGCCCTTGTGCAGTTTTTGGAGAATGTAAATATTATGGGCATTATGGAAAACAGTATGGCCATTCCTCAAAAATTAAATATAGAATTACCATATGATCCAGCAATTCCACTTCTGCATATATACCCAAAAGAATTGAAATCAGTGTCTTGAGGAGATATTTGTACATCCATGTTCATAGCAGCATTATTCCAAATAGCCAAAAGGTAGAAACAATCCAAGTGTCCATAGACAGATAAATGGATAAAGAAAATGTAGTAAATACATACAATGGAATATTAGCCTTCCAAAGGAAGGAAATTTTGACACGTTACACATTGATGAACCTTAAGGACACTATACTTAGTGAAATAAGCCAGTCACAGAAGGACAAAACTCTATGATTCTACTTATGAGGTGCTTAGAGTAGTCAAATTCAGGGACAGAATAGTGGAATGCCAGGGGCTGGAGGGAGGGAGGAATGGAGAATTATTTAGTAGGTACAGTGTTCCAATTTTACAAGATGAAAATAAATCTGTTGGTGGATGGTGGTGTTAGTACAACAATATGAGTGTACTTAATGCCGATAAATTGTATACTTAAAAGTGGTTAAGGTGGTAAACTTTATGTTACATGTATTAGATCACAATTAAACATTTTTATTTTTATTTTTTTTAATTAATTTATTTTATTTTTGGCTTCATTGGGTCTTTGTTGCTGCATGCAGGCTTTCTCTAGTTGCTGCGAGCATGGACTACTCTTCGTTACGGTGCGCAGGCTTCTAATTGTGGTGGCTTCTCTTGTTGCAGAACATGGCCTCTAGGCTCATGGGCTTCAGTAGTTGTGGCTCACAGGCTCTAGAGTGCAGGCTCAGTAGTTGTGGTGCACAGGCTTAGCTGCTCCGTGGCATGTGGGATCTTCCTGGACCAGGGCTTGAGCCCGTGTCCCCTGCATTAGCAGGCGGATTCTTAACCACTGCACCACCAGGGAAGCCCTGAACATTTAAAAATATTACATGAAATTATGTTCAGGACATCCTCATTTTATTAAAAAAAACTTTTATATGTGTGTGTGTGTGTGTGTGTGTGTGTGTGTGTGTGTGTGTGTGTTTGCCACGTCCCAGCATACATTAAGTGCTAATACAGGAGAGTTTAATGAAGAGATTCTTTTCAGAAGAATCTGCATGATTAATGGAACTGCTGGATATCACCAACTTACTCTTCTAAATCCACTCTCTGCTCAGCTCCTCTTTGTTCTGTGTCCTAGGATGTAGACCAGAATGGACCACATCCATGATCTTTGTCCTCTGGCTCTGGTTGGGCTTGGCCAATCAGAAATATCTGTTCATGATCTTTGCACATCTTCCATTACATCATTGGCCTTTGTCATATTAATTTGTAAAAAGTTCTTTATAAAAATAAATAGCCCAAGGAAATAAATTTCTACGTACAGAACTTCAGATATGATGGACCAAATCGGGAGAGGAGTAAAGGTTTTCCCACAATTCAAAAATAGAGCATTCCTATGAAGCTTTTCATAAGCTGAAATGGTGTAAAGTGAAGAATCAATTACTTTAGGACACATCTTGCTAACAGATGCACAAAATACATCAAGATAAAGCACAGATACTCACAGACACAGTTCAAAACTATGGTGGCTTGATGCTGAGATGCCAAGTGTAGTTCCCCGGGAAGGGGCTTGGTGGTGCTACTCTGGCTGCTTGGGTTGTGCTCTACCTCTACAGCAGCTCACAGCAAAACAAATGCTGACACTATTTTTGCTTTTAGTCTTTTTTCTTTTTCTTTTCTTTTTTTTGTAAAAGCAAAAATCCTCTTTGGATTTCTTTTGGTTAGCAAAAACAGGTACAAATGTAGGTCTTTTGTAAAAGTGAAGTGGTGTAAAGCAAAAAATGGGGGCTACCTGTAGACTGTTTTCCTACAAGAACAGTGCAATTGCTCTACAGCACACTGGGACCCCCTCAGTGAGCCTCTCTACCCTCTGCGCCTTCCAGTCCATCCAGGCTAATCTATTTGGTACAACCTGCACAGATATTACTTGTACACATTCCTGTGACACTTCATACTCAGAGGGAACATGGAAAGAATACAGTCTATATATTCAGTTCTGCATTGTGGATTCAACCAATGCCAGATCAAAAATCGATCCGCAGTTGCCTGAACCCATGGATGCGGAACCCATGGATGGAGGGCCAACTGTACTAGGCCATTTTATATACTGGACTTGAGCATCTGCGGATTTTGATATCCACATGGGGGATGGGAGGGTCCTGGAACCACTTCCCTGTAGATACTGAGGGATGACTGTACTTAGTTGTCTTTGGAGTCAGGAGACCTTGGTTTGATTTGTCATCTTCTAACCAGGTAATCTGGGGCAAGGTATTGTATTCTCTAGTAAAGTGGCTGACAATGTCTACTTTGTAGTTTATGGTGGAACTTTTACAATACATGTGGAAGAACATAGCAGATTGCCTAGTACACAGCAGGTACACAGTAGATGCTACAGGTGGAAAGAAAGAATGAAGGAAGTTATCTAAAGCATAGTCATCCCTTAAGAATCAAAGGAATTATTTCACTTCCTCCAAAAGACTTCTCCAGAATCTCTTCTTGACTTAGATGCAAGAGAAATAATTCAAAGCTAGCTCTTATCTTATTAAATGCTGCTCTTACTAATGCAACACTAATTTTATTATTTTGTGAATAGTGTTTCTCACATTTCCATGCACCATATCTCATTTGAACTTTGTATCTGCCCTCTCTGCTCCATCCAAGTAACTATCGTACTAACTCAGGGCCTCCTCTCCCTCAATTTGCCTATAGTAGTTCTCTCCTCATCCTGTCTTATTGCCTCTAGCACAGCTTATCTGGCTTCACGATTCCTCCACAGCTTCCAGAAGAATTGTGACCTCTGGCATGGGAAGCCAATGTCTGCTACAAAAAAAATCCACATCTGCTGAAACCCTATATCCACTATCACTGATGGAGAATATGACTTTTGCCTCCTTCCTGCGTTCCAAATCTCACACGAATACAACTTATTGATGCACAACTCTGAAGGCAGGTTTGGGAAATGTGGTTCCCAGGCTTCCAGTCCCAATGACAAAGGAGAAGGCAAAGCAGCAACTAGAAGAGAATGGTAAAACAGAAAGCAAAGCCTCACATCGTCCAGAATATCCCTTCCTAATGTTTGGGCCTCAGCATCCTCTTCAGGCTCACCTACCTGACTCTCTATGCCCTAGTCTCACTGAACACCTGGCTCTTTGCTGAGGTGCAGCCCAGCTCATGCTCTTTCTCCTGAGAAAACCCTTTCTTCTGGCTGGGTGCACTGTGCCCACGCTTCCTCAACACCATACACTCGTGTCATATTTTGTACCCATCATACCCATCAATTGACTTGTCTATCCTCCCCACAGGCTAGAGTTTCTAAAAGGTAAAGTTGGTATTTCTGTGTGTGTCTGTAGCTCAGTGCCTTTTCTATAGTGTTCACTTATCCACAGGAAAGAAAACAGACATTCAACATGTATTTACTGGGCACTGACCACAAGCTAGGCACCATGATGGGCTTCCTCAAAGAGCAAGTGGAGAAGATGAGATCAACCACTGTAAGTTCTCATCTATTAAAAAAAGATCATGATAATTTCTGCTTCACATTCTTTCTCCTTTTCCAATTAACAAGTACAAGAGCCATCTCTGGAGCCAGGTTTCTCCCTCAGCTTTATCCTTTCCACCCTCCTTAGGACATGAAGAATAAAATGGTTACCAGAGACCTCAAACTTCTGTCTGCTTATGAAGGGAAATTCATCCACAAACTGCTTCTGCCCCCCAGCATGAGCAAGGCCACTAAAGCACTGGACACAGGTCCCGTAGGGATGGCCAAGCCCTCAGGACACCGTGCCTCCCTGAGCCTGAGGGCCTTGGTGTTTCTATCCTGTCAAGGGTAATCAGGGATGCCAGGACAAATGAAGTCTGCAGTCCATCAAAGGTGCAGACAGACGTGGTTGGCAATGTGTGGGGCCATAGCTTAGAAACTACTGGAGTCTCACTATGGAGACACATGATCCTTGCGTGTGTTGCTTAGGAGAAAGACTCTTTTTTATTTTCTCTTCTATGCTTCAAATCGGCCTGCGGCCCTGGGATTGCTCATTAGGAGAGAAATGCGAAAGTACATAAAATCTGATCTTTTCAGATACAGAATTGTGTGTTTACACTTGATGTTTAAAAGCTTAAGGTTTTGGTCTCAGTGCCCTTGGCTGGGAGCAGGAGACATTTATTCAGGTCCTCTCTACATCAGTCTATTTCAGCTCATTTTCCTGCTCTCTATAAAGTAAAAAGGCTGATTCTTAACCTTTTCTCTTGTCACAGATTCCTTTGGAAATCTGACAAAGGCTCTTCCTCAGAAAGTGAATGAGTATAAGTCCTGCCTTAGCCTCGTTGAAACTTTACTTTTTGTCTCTCACTCTACCTTTACAATAAAACCAGTGGCAGTTTTTTCCCTTCTAGATGCAAATGCCAATAGATTCATGGTTTTTCTGTTTACTCTTAGGAAATATTCCTCCTACAGTCAATTTAGTTCAAAACACAAGTTTAATTCAGAAGTCAGAATATCCAAAATAAGATGTTAACCCAAACTCCAAACTTGAGAGTGAATGTTTCCCCTTCCTCAGTTTTGGGCCAGCTTGGGTGGTAGTTCCTGACCTGAGAGCAAGTGTCCAGGGAGAAGATAATGAGGAGTTGGTGAAGTTCTTACTGGAACTGGCCCAGCTCTCCACCTGTGGCAGATATTTGGAGTGAACTCCTTTTCTCCTAGGCTCCTCCGTGGGGCCTTGGAGATACCTGCTAGGTCCCACCTGAGGCTACAGTTCCTGGGATGGGGTCAGGCACATTTTCTTCAGCTGGCTGCTCCCGAGTCTCTCCCTCAGCTCTGTGTTTCAGATTCTTGCTCTTGAGTTCTCTAGATCTCTAGCAGAAGCTCTCTTGGGCAGGTTTCAAAACACCTCCAGGCTGCTGTTTCTCTCCCACTTCTGGCCCCAGGAAAGACTCCTGTACCTCTAGTCCCAACAAAGTCCAAAGTACAGGCAGATCTTGGTGCAGCTTCTCTATCCTTTTACCACAGGCAGCTTTAGCTTTCTCAGGTGTGAGTCCTGCGTCATTCTCGTGTCTCCCAAACTCAGGGAAGGCTTAGCAAATTCTTTCAATGGTCCCATGGAAGCTGCCTTACCTTTAGGCTGGAAGTAAAGAAATGAGCATCCTCATCACCACCATTCTCATCTTGGATGGAGGTAGCTTCTCCCAGATGGCAATAGCTCTGTTTGCATATCCTTCATTTTCCTTGCTTCCTTAACCTGTCTTAGGCCCTTGATCTAACCAAGGATCTTAGAGTCCTGGAACTGGTTCTCAGAATCTCTTTTGCTACCTGTTATCTGAGAATATGGAATTACAAAAGGCTTGAGTGAGACTATCATATTGATAATTCAGTGAAAATGGGGGCAGGAGAATCCTAGCATACTAAACAATATATACAAACCTTTTTGCAGATGGTTTCAAGGATTCAAGCCAACAAATCGGAGGCAGAGCAAGGCTGCTTGGGTTATGTTTATTGATCCAGTTTTTATTAAGCTCCGGTTACAGATTGGGCATCAACTAAAGTTTACAGATACAGGGATAATAAATATGTATGGCCCCCTACCTTTTAAAATATGTAAACAAGTTCTTAGAGTGCTCTGTGATAATTGCTATAATGAAGCAGGGAGGTGTGGGGGAAAAAGCATCTAGTTCCATTAAAAGGACGCAGGCAAGGTCTCAAAAGAAATAACACTTTAAAGGAGAGCCAAGGTGGACAAAGTAGGAGTAGAGGTAGTGGAGGGCATCCTAGGCAGAAGGAACATGTGAAAGGTATAGAATAAGGTAGGTAGAAAATAGTGTTCATAGAGCCACCTGATAGAATACGAGGAGGAAAGTTAGTCAGGGGCCTTGACTGCTTTGCTTAGGAGGTTCTCCATCATTCTTCCAATTCTCCATATTGCTTATTTGGGCAAACCTCAGATCAGTGACATAGACAGGAAATCATTTTGGAGCATCTTGAATAGTTTAGGTATGAGATTATGAGAGCCTACTGACAGGGCAGTGAGGATGAAACTACTGACAGGGCAATGAGGAGTCAGGTGGAATTGGTAAAACTTGAATGTAGTTGGGAATAAGGGAGATGGAAAATCCAACATGACTGTAAGGTTTTGGGCTTAGGAAATACAGCGGTGATTCTCAGAGAAAGAGAACACAGAATAAAGGAGCCAATGAAAGGAGGAATGGTAAAAACTAGGGATAAAGACTCATTAGTTTGGGAGCATGTTGAATTTGAAGTAGAGAAGTCCAGTGGGCTGACACATGTGGCTATGAAAGAGGATCCATGGGTTGGCAGGGCTCCAGTCACTACCAGGCTTCAGCCTTCACTTTCAGCTAATTGTCCCACCAGGTTGGCTCAGCATCACAGAGGCAAGTGGAGTTGAGATATATTTTAAGGGTGAGACATTTGTAAGTCAAGGGTAAGATAGGCCTTTATTCCTTTATTCCATTTTGCCTCCATCATCAGAAAACGATGGGCTGAAATTCACAACCAATTCAAAAAATGATTCAAAGGCCAATTGTTTCTGATGGTAGGTCAAAGCCATTGCTTAATTAATGACAATTTAAAATGACTGGATTCAATCCCAGATTGCATCAGGCCACTTCATTTATTGGTCAACAGAGCATCGGGTTACATGATCAGATCTGGGTCTGAGTCATGGGTGAGGTGAACACAGCTGACAGGCCATTTACAGGGAATCCTAGGGCCTACAGTGTCCCAGGCAATGATTTATGATCACGTGCCAACCAGTTAATTGCAGAGTATAGATGGGAAGAGAAACTAGGAGCACTGGTTAGAGGAACTGTATCAAACTTTAGCTTTAAAGGACAAAGACAGGAATTGAATCAATAGGTTAGGAGCAGGGAATGGCTTTCTCAATTACCCACGAAGGTAGATCTCATTATCCACACACACTCAGCTGCTTGTTTGTTTCCCTCGTGGCACTTATCATAAACGTTTTTGTTTCCACATCTGCTTACTGTGACTTCTCCAATAAACTTAAGGGCAGCAATTTTTAATCTTTTCTACTTATAGACCTCCAGTGCCTAGATCAGTGACAAGCACATAATAGACACTCATATGTTAGGCCAATTAAGTGGAATACAAGACAGGTTGTAGTTTTGGAGTGAGGTCATAAACAAGATGAAGGAGACTACCACCTCTTCTTATCAGGGGCTCACTGTGTCTGAGGTGGGCTGATAGGTCAGCTTGAGGACCCAGGCCAGACCAGTCACTCTATGGTCACTATGCCAGTCAAATTCCTTCTAATAATGGCCTTTATGTATTAGAATCAAGGACTTTCATTTGGTTTCTATCTACCACCTTACTCCTGCCCAAATATAATACTTGCATCACCTCTAAAACACCCTTACCTCAATTGCCTATCTTGTTTGTAACTACTTCCAAGGGTAGGGCCCTCTGCCTCTGGAGTGAGCCTTTTGCTGTATAGATAGCTCTGACTACTACATTTTGCTACAATATTGAGAATATCTGATGTTTATATATTTTTGCCACTCCCAGCACAGTAATTTACTTAAGAAGCCCTGTCTATGCTTGTTTTTATGTACACAGAAATGAGGAAAAGATAAACATCTGTAGCTGAGTCTTTAAACAAAGTTTCAAGAGATAATCTTTGACTATGCTTCACTTATTGGAGCTGTGGGAAGTGATAAAATACTTGGCTTTTTCCAATCTTTGAAAGATGCTGTGACCCAGGCACTCCATGATAAAAACTTAGCAATGCAGTAACTTCAGGGAATAGAGAACAAGCCAGAGATTGGGGCCAGGAAAGAGGGGAATGAACTTTATATTATCTGGGAAGCAAAGTAAGGAGGCGAACCCAAGGCCAACTGCCAAGGGTTGGTGATTGTGGGTCATATCCTAGTCAGGAGGCATTAGGTCATGGTTGGAGGATGGAATTCAAGGCAGTTAGTGAGGTCCTGATTGATATTTGCCATGTTGACATTTGGTGACCCTAAGAGTTGTAACAGGGACAGAAGTCAACTTAGGAATATTAACTGTGGGGCATTTCAGAATAGTGGTCAACAACAAGACATGGGTACCTGACAAACTTCTCCCTCAAGCTTCAGAATCACACATACAACCACTGACTGAATCTTTCCCCTTTGTTGTCTCCATCCTGACTTGGCCAAAGCCATCGTCACAGACATGGGCTAAGGGAAGGATGCTGGTGCATAGGTGGTGGGTCTGAGCTATATGATCATTAGCTTGCTTGGACATTCTAATTCTGCCCATGTTTGATCTGTAATGTGCCATTTCCACCTTTTGATGGAGTGTTGCTGGGCCATTTGATCTTAACACCTGGTGGGTCTGATAGGATTCAGCTTAAGACAGGCAGCTCTGGGCACATGGTCACTTGGCATTAGAATTCCATCTCTATCAGGCCCCAGTAGCATAACAGGAGTTGTTTTTAAAAATAATACCAAGGAGACAGAATTTCAGAATGGATTACTTCCCAGAAATTACTAATTGCAAACAATCTGATCAGCAAAAGATGAACAAGGAATGTGATGCCATATTCACCTTTTTTTGGAGGGGGGTTTGAAATATTTTAACTGATGATAGAGTAAAAAAGCAAAAATAACCAACATCTGCTCTTCTACTTTATTAAAGAGAACAATTTTCAAAATATTTATTGTGGTGTAAACATCAAATTGGGTGAAAGGACAATAAAATAAAGTTATAAACTATAAACTAAATTATTTTAATTTTTGCAGGCTCAGAAGAATACATCTTAATGTAATTAAAAAATAAAACTTGTGGATTTGATGTAGAAATATGGTACTCTCAGTAATCATAGAGAAATAGAAGATAATAGGATGCATGAGTTGAAAGTATGCTTTAAGTTTCAAAAAAGGAGAAGAAAGTTTTAGTTTTAGAGTTTTAGAAACTACAGTCCAATGAACTCAATGTCAACCTCCAAGAAATTCTAGAAGGGATTACTAAACAAGTTATTGAGAAATAGTAAAGAAGAAAGCAATAACTATGAGGAACTATTACGTTTAATTTACTATATAAATTCCTTTTAAAATAAAAGTTCTGAGTAAAGTAAATAAATTTTTTAAAATGGTATATAATCATCCATTGAAGATGACATGACTTCCTTGCTAGAAAACTCTAGAGGCCTGTATTGGGATTATCCCCTGGGACTTGACACAAATTCCATATGCATCTTTCTTCAGTTCTGACACTTCCAATGTCATAGGGCCTGCCAGATCATATGGCCCAAGCAGTGGGGCTGCTGGTCCTTTAAAAACACACGGAGCCTCATTGGGTGAGCTTGTTTGGAACTGGCCAGGTTGAGAACATGGAAAACAAAGACTAGGAGAAAAGAAATCCTGTTCTTGTGTCAGTCCTATAAAGGAAAACACTGGGCAAAGTGCTGACCCAGCTTATCTCCCAGAAAATCCAGCAGACTGACTTCTGCCTAATGGGGTATGGATTCATGAGGCCAAGTATGGTTCGTAGTGGGTTCTTTGGTTGCTTTTCTAGATTGTGTGAAGCTGAGCCACATGAAATCACCAACGCCCTACTCTCTTCTCTGCTGACAACTTACACGTTGATTCTACTTACTAAATTTCCTCTTAGGCTCCAGGTTACCAGCCACACAAGCAGAGTCAACAAGTGAAAACTATGAGATGGCCAAGGGCGAAATGTAAGAGATTGACTGTTGTTGGTTATTGTTTATGTCAGGAAATATGCTGGGCACTTTTTACAAGAAACAAACACTCAACCCTTATTACGCACAACCATCTCATTCAATCGGTAAGCTCTGTTAAGTTCATTTTACATAAAAGGTAACTCAAAGCTTTAAATGATTTGCTTAGAGTTTTGACCCAGTTCCTGCAGAAAAAAAGCCTGAGTTAAAAGTTTTGTGCTAACACCTCCCTGGGGAATAAAATTTCAGGGAAGCAGTAGTGAAGGAAAAGGAGGAGTGAGGCAGGGGGTGAGGAGAGTTTGTGTAGTTGTGCATATTCTGAGCTGCCCTGGCTTGGCAACAAGCCAACTCCCTGTCTTCTAGGTATCTTCGCAGAGGCTGTCTGAAGCTGCTGTGTCTCGACAGTCAGGGATGGCCCCGTGGGGCATCAACTCTCTGGCACTTTTAGGTCGTTCAACTGAAGATATTAGGAAGTTCATCCCATGGTGGCTCAGCTGTAACAGAATGCAATAGTGAGGTAGTGGTCTGGGCTCCAGGAAGGCATTGGCAGGGCAAGACCTCAAAGGATCCAAGAGATTAGGCACAATTGCCTCTGCTCCGGATGGTCTTTGCAAGCCCCTCTCTTTGTAGCAACAGTTGAGGCTTTAGAGACCTAAGTCCAAGGTCATAGGAACCATGCAAGTGTTCTCTAGGTCTGCACTGTTCAGGAAGCAAGATGAGAGGACAGATTGTGGCTAGGGCATTATCTGCATCTCCCACAGTGGGACCCACTTGCGCATGTCTCTTGGCAATCCCATGCCTGTGACAACTGAAAGTCAACTTCAGCAATCATAGCCTGATAAGTGAAATGATGAAGGCTCAGATGTATCTGCTGAGGTGCAGTGAAAGTTTCAAGGGATGTGGGAGGGACACCGAGAGCATCTGTTGCAGTTCTGTGGGGTCCCCAAAGAATAAGAAAAGGATCTCTCTTGCTTAAACCACAAGCCCGAGGTCTGCAAGGCTCCAGTTTTGTGCCCACCATTGAAGGGTGGGTCCTCTGTGTCAAAATCATCTTCCCCAGTGCTGAAACCCACAGCATCCAGAAGAGAGACTGCTTTCCTTCTGAGCCGGTGTGGGTCATTTGGTGATGAGGGTCTGGATCACTCTATTAGGCAAGCACCCTCGGCCTGCTGAAGTGCACATGAGCTTGGGCAAAACCCAGAATGGGTAATGGAGGAAGGGGATGTTGACCATCAGTTACAACCTAGGGACTGTCTGCAATAGTGGAGACTGGAGCTTCTTGCACTAACCTACCTGCATTAACTCTCGAGGAGACTGCAGTGGGCAAGGCTCATGGGAGGAGACTACACAGAGCCGTCTTAAGATAGAGCAGAAATAGTGATGGGGGATGGCCTGTCTGAGACACCTCTTGTGCCCTGCCTCCTGTCCTCTGGCCCTCCCTTCACTCCACCCATTGCTGCTGCACCAGCTTTGCACAGGTACAAGTTTTCAACACCTCCTCTGTCTTGCTTTCTGCCCCAGATCTTCCCTGACACTTCAGAGCAGGAGGTCCTTGCGAACTCACTCAACACTCATGCTTGTCCTGCCCAGGACATAGAGGAAGACAACACCCATGGGTAAGCCTTGACTGTTGGGGAATGGAGCTGGACATACTCTCCCCTCCCCCCTCAGATCAGTGGCTGCTTCTGAGGCACGTTCTCCATAGTCCCTCAGAGGGTTCCAATGGGACTGAGCCCCCCTTGCTCAGAGGTAACCAGCTCAATAGCACATCCTTGCATTGGCCTTCCCACTTTTGCTTTCTCACTCTTACCATTACCTTACTCCTCTTTCCAGAAATAATGTTCCAAAATAAATTACATGCTAGCAAGTCCTTATCTTAGGCTGTGCTTTCTAGGAGAACCCAGGCTAAGATTAGCGGTGTGTATCCAACTCTACGTAACTATCAAAAGCCTGTCTCCCTATCATTATAAGATATATAAACATTTTTAATGGTCGTAACATAAGACAGGCTCTAGAGCCACGCTGCCTGTCAAATAACTGCCTGTTCAGTAAACTTGGACAAGCTGTTTAACTTTTTGGTGTCAGTTTTCTTATACATAAAATGGTGATAATAGTAATAATACCCTCATAGGATTATTGAGAGAATTAATATGTTAATTCAGATTAAGTGTTTTGAACTTTTCCTGGCATAGTATAGCTAACACATTGCTCCTGCTATTACTTTATTATAACAGCAAATTGGCTAATTACAATTTTCCAACTGTTTCCACAATTTTTCCACTGTTAAATACCGCACTGTGTGAACCATGTCAGCATGAGAAGGGTCTGCCGACAGCAATGTTCACTGTACAAACAATCTCTGTGTAAGTCGTTTCTGCATTTCAGATTATTTCCTTAGGATAGAGTTCTAGAAATTGTATTTCTGGGTCCAAACATGCCTACTGCCCATGCCTACTGCTATGGCAGCACTTAGCACACTCCTTTATAATAACCTGTTGTTGCTGAGAACTCCAAGATGCAAGTCCTTGGGGTAGGAGCTAGGCTTTTTAATTCTCATTGTATTTCTGGCGCTTGACAAACTTATTGAGCCCTCCTATATGCCAGCCCCAGTGTTAAATAAACACACACTATGGTGTTGATACACATTTCTGAATTGTTTCCCAGAACAGGTGGTGCATCCTTAATGCTCCTTTTAGTGAGCTTGTAGAGTATAAAGATCTAAAATTGATCAGGACACACATGCAGGACATTTAGTTAGAAACTCTCATAAGACAGACGTATAATCATACGAACTGAGACTCAGAATATCTTACTGTAATATAAACTTACCTGTCTACCCCCATGGGAAAAAAAGTAAACTTTTCATATTCCAACTGTCTCCATAACCAAGGGGCAAAAATGGATCCTATAAGAAAACAAACATTTGGCCTTCATAATTAAAAGTCAATATTAGACTAAGACCCCAAATAGGCTAGACAATTACTTGCCTCCTCTTAACTCATGCCTTGATGATTCCTCCCTACATACCGTAGGAGGAACAGCTGCTTCACCAAGGCTCACCTGGTTAGAAGTTTTCATGGAGCATGACTTCAAGAAAAAAAGCCCAGTCAAGCAACACTGTGCAAATTAATTTGGGTTTACATTACCAAGTGTGTATCCTAACCAGGTGTCTGAAGGAAAATTGAAACATAAAATGCCATATAAACAGAAAAATAATTGACCACTTTGGAAGCAATAAAATTAGTACCTTCTGTGAAATTAAACTCAGAGTTACAAAAGGATACTAAGTGTAAACAGAATTGCTGGAAACAGACAGCATACACAGCTATTAATTTGGAGATGGTGGGAATTTCAAACAGCTTAAATTTGGAGATGGTGGGATTTTAAAACAGCTTACTGTGTATCTTCTGACTGTTCTCCTGATATGTGTACTAGAGGCATGGGGATGAGGACACACTCTCTTCCAGATTATAGTCACAGTATAGTGCATGTTGAAACAAAATGCAATGGGAGCACAGATGCTGGAGCAGTAAGTTCTGCTTGTCATCAGGGGGTGGTTATGGAGACCTTTTACTATAATTATATATGGTTCCAGGTATAATGGAGATACAAGATGAGTTATTCTGCTCTTTGGGATACAAAAGCATTTTGCTGAACTCCCATCTCACAGGATGAGAAATTCGCTGCCATTCTAATCTCCTTGAGATTCTTGGGTGTGAGCTTTCTGGGGCAGTTTATATTTCTTCTGGTTATAATGGCTGTGGGTTCCTGATTCTAATGAATTAGACCATTTTATCAATCACCTGGCTACCCACACATGCAATCCATTTTCCACATTACATCATCCCCTACTGAAAACCACCCCATCCTTTACTCCTTTACAGACAGAAGTCATGCCAGCTGTGCAGCACCAGACCCTTACTGAGGGTCTGGACTATAGAGGGTATCTCATGCTATAGCATGAAACACAACCTCAACTTGAATATTTAAATATTCTTAAGTTGTTTAACCACTTGGCCACTAGGAGTTTCTGACTGTCAATTTATTATTGCCTTCCCCCCTTTTGACTCTGCTTCTCAATGCTGTTTACTCCCAAATCCCAATACTTGTAGCTTAATTATTCTGGGTTAAAATTTTTATTTCACTTTTCAGAAATTGAGGTATAGTTGATTTACAATATTATATGTTTCAGGTGTACAAAATAGTGATTCACAACTTCTAAGGATTATACAGTTACTATAAAATATTGGCTATATTCCCTGTGCTGTGCAATATATCTTCATAGCTTATTTTATTATTTAAAATAATATTTATTTTTATTTGTTTGGTTGCACTGGATCTTAATTGTGGCAGGCAGGCTCCTTAGTTGTGGCTCACCTGCTCCTTAGTTGTGACATTCAAACACTTAGTTGTGGCATGCATGTGGGATCTAGCTCCCTGACCAGGGATCGAACCCGGGCCCCCTGCATTGGGAGGTTGGAGTCTTAACCACTGCACCACCAGGGAAGTCCCATATATAGTACTTTATACTTCTTAATGCCCTGCCCCTATCTTGCCATTTCCCCCTTCCCTCTCCCCACTGTTAATCACTAGCTTGTCTTATATATCTGTGAATCTGTTTTGTTGTATTCACTAGTTTATTTTTTAGATTCCACATATAAGTGATAACATATAGTATTTGTGTTTCTCTGACTTATGTCACTAAGCATAATACCCTCCAAGTCCATCCATGTTGCTGCAAATGGCAAAATTTCTCTCTTATTTATGGCTGAGTGTGTATATATACCACATCTTCTTTATCTATTCATCTGTTGGTGGACGTTTAGGTTGCTTCCGTATCTTGGCTATTGTAAATAATGCTGCTATGAACATTGGGGTGCATGTATCTTTTCAAATATTGCTGGACCATATAGTAGTTCTACTTTTAGTATTTTGAGGAACCTCCATACTCTTTTCCATAATGGCTGCACCAATTTATGTTCCCACCAACAGTGTAGGAGGGTTCATTTTTCTCCATATCCTTGCCAATGTTTTTTATCTGCAGCCTTTTTGATGATAACCATTCTGACAAGTGTGAGGTAACATCTCATTGTAGTTTTAATTTGCATTTCTCTGTTGATTAGTAATGTTGAGAATGTTTTCATGTGCCTGTTGGCCACCTGTATGTCTTCTTTGGAAAAATGTCTATTAGTTCTTCTGCCCATTTTTTAATTGAGTTGATTTGGGTTTTTTTGCTATTGAATTGTATATGCTGTTTATATACTTTGGATATTAACCCCTTATTGGTCATATCATTTGAAAATATTTTCTCCTATTCAGTAGGTTGTTTTTTCATTTTGTCAGTGGTTTCCTTTGTGGTGCAAAAAAGCTTTTAAGTTTAATTAGGTCTCATTTGTTTATTTTTGTTTTTGTTTCCTTTGCCTTAGGAACAGGTCTAAAAAAATATTGCTATGATTTATGTCAGAGTATTCTGCTTATATTTTCTTCTAGGAGTTTTATGGTTTCCAGTCTTACATTTAGTTCTTTAATCCATTTTGAGTTATTTTTGTATATGGTGTTAGAGAATGTTCTAGTTTCATTCTTTTACATGTAGCTGTCCAGTTTTCTTTTATTGTATATAGGGAAGAGACTTAGTGAAGGGACTGTCTTTTCTCCATTGTTTTTTTTTTTTTTTTTTTTTTTTTGCATCTTGAATGATGAGCAGGAGTTTGCCAGAGGGCATGGGATGAGTGGGAAGTCTGTTTCTACTAAAGGAGTTTCCAGAGTGAAGGTGTGTCCTGGAGAAAGTCAGCCAAAAACATTGTTCCTTCTTTGAATACACTGCCCAGCTGGACACATAGATCAGATCTTTGCTAGGTTTGTCAAATTACTCTTTTACTTTTGAAATCTGCCAGTGCCAGACTTCCAGTGTTTCATATATGCATTAAAAATCCCAGATCATTGTATTAATCTGACTTGTGGGGACACAAGACATTTTTTTTTTCTTTCTTTTTTTTGTGGTACATGGGCCTCTCACTGTTGTCGCCTCTCCCATTGCAGAGCACAGGCTCTGGATGCACAGGCTCAGCAGCCATGGCTCACGGGCCTAGCCACTCTATGGCATGTGGGATCTTCCCAGACCGGGGCATGAACCTGTGTCCCCTGCATCGGCAGGCAGACTCTCAACCATTGCGCCACCAGGGAAGCCCCATTGTTTATTTTTGCCTCCTTTGTTGTAGATTAATTGAGCATAAGTGTGTGGGTTTATTTCTGGGCTCTCTATTATGTTCCATTAGTCTATGTATCTGTTTTTGTGCCAATACCATACTGTTTTGAATACTGTAAATTTGTAGTATAGTCTGAAGTCAGGAAATGTAATACTTCCAACTCTGTTCTTTTTTTCAAGATTGTTTTGGCTATTCAAGGTCTTTCATGTTTCTAAATTTTAAAATTATTTGTTCTAGTTCTATGAAAAATGCCATTGATATTTTGTAGGGATTACATTGGATCTTTAGAATGCCTTGGGTAGTATGGTCATTTTAACAATATTAATTCTTCTAATCCTTAAATGCAATCTATCCTTCCTTCTGTTTGTGTTGTCTTTAATTTTGTTCATCAGTCAGTGTCTTACAGTTTTCTGTCTTACAGTGTCTTACAGATTTTTATATCCTTAGGTAGGTTTATTCCTAGGTATTTTAGTCTTTTTGATGCAGTGATAAATGGGATTGTTTCCTTAATTCCTTTCTGACAGTTCATTGTTAAATGTATAGAAATGCAGCAGATTTATGTACATTAATTTTACATCCTGCAACTTCACCAAATTCATTGATGAGCTCTAGGAGTTTTCTGGTGGTATTTTTAGGATTTTATATGTACAGTATCATGTCACCTGCAGTGACAGTTTTACTTCTTCCTTTCCAACTTGGATTACTTTTATTTCTTTTTCTTGTCTGATTGCTGTGGCTAGGACTTCCAAAACTATGTTGAATAAAAGTGGCAAGAGTAGAAATCCTTGTCTTGTTTCTGAACCTAGAGAAAATGCTTTCAGCTTCTCACCATTAAGTATAATGTTAGCTGTGGGTTTATCATATATGGCCTTTATTATGTTGAGGTATGTTCCCTCCATACCCACTCTCTGGAGAGTTTTTATCATAAATTGATGTTGAATTTTGTTGAGAGTTTTTTCTGCATCTATTGAGATAATCATACGATTTTTCTCCTTAATCTGTTAATGTGATGTATCATATTGATTGGTTTCTGGATACTGAACCATTCTTATATTCCTGAGATAAATCTCACTTGATCATGGTGTGTGATAGTTTTGCTATATTGTTGGATTTGGTTTGCTAATATTCTGAGGACTTTTGCATCTATGTTTAGTGATTTTGGTGCATAGTTTGTTTTCTGATATCTTTGGTTTTGGTATCAGGGAGTTGCTGGCCTCTTAGAATGAGTTCAGAAGAATTCCTTCATCTGCAATTTTTTTGGAGTAGTTTGATGATATGTGTTGGTTCTTCTCTAAATATTTGGTAGAATTCACCTGTGATACCATCTTGTCTTGAAGTTTTGTTTGTTGGGAGATGATGATGATGACTACTGATTCAATTTCATTGCTGGTAATTGTTCTGTTTGTATTTTCTATTTCTTCCTGGTCCAATCTTGGGAGATTGTACATTTCTAGAAATTTGTCAATTTCTTCTAAGTTGTCAATTTTATTGGCATATGGTTTTTCTTATAACTGACACCACAGGAATTCAAACGATTATAACTTCTTTTATATTTCTGATTTTATTAATTTGGCTCTTCTTTCTTGAGTCTGGCTAAAGGTTTATCAATTTTGTTTATCTTTTCAAAGAACCAGCTCTTAGTTTCATTGATCTTTTCTATTGCCTTTTTTAGCCTTTATTTCATTTATTTCTCCTCTCATATTTATTATTTCTTCCACTAAGTTTGGGTTTTGTTAGTTCTTCTTCTAGTTCCCTTAGGTGTAAGTTTATGTTGTTTGAGATTTTTCTTGTTTCTTGAGGTAAGCCTGTATCACTATAAACTTCCCTCTTAGAACTGCTTTTGCTGCGTACCATAGATTTTTGGATTGTTGTTTTAATTTTCTTTTGTCTCCAGGTAGTTTATTGATTTCCTCTTTGTTTTCTTCAGTGAACCATTGGGTGTTTCACATATTGTTTTGCATCCACATGTTTGTGGTTTTTATGGTTTTTGCTTGTAGTTGATTTGTAGTCTCATAGCACTGTGGTCAGGAAAGATAGAAAGATGCCTGATATGGTTTCAATTTTCTTAGATTTACTGAGGCTTATATTGTGGCCCAGCATGTGATCTATCCTGGAGAATGTTCCATGTGCTCTTGAAAAGAATATGTATTCTGTTGCTTTTGGATGGAATGTTCTCTATGTATCTATTAAGGCCATCTGACCTAATGTGTCATTTAAGGTCAGTGTCTCCTTACTGATTTTCTCTATGGATGATCCATACATTGATGTAAGTGAGATGTTAAAGTTCCTACTATTATTTTGTTATTGTAAACTTCTCTCTTTATGTCTGTTAATATTTGCTTTATGTATTTAGGTGTTCCTATGTTGGGTGCATATATATTTACAATTGTTATATCTTTCTGTTGGATTGATCCCTTGATTATTACATAATGTCCTTGTCTCTTTTAACAGTCTTTGTCTTAACATCTGTCTGATATAAATATTGCTACCCCAGCTTTCTTTTGATTTCCACTTGCACAGAATACATTTTTCCATCCCCTCACTTGCACTCTGTGTCTCTTCAGATTTGAAATGAGTCTCTTGTAAGCAGCATATACACTGCTCTTCTTTTAGTATCCATTCAGCCACTCTTTTGATTGGAGCATTTAGTCAATTTACATTTAAAGTAATTATTGATATATACGTTCATATTGCACTTTGTTAACTGTTTTGGGGTTATTTTTGTAGTTCCTCTCTTTTGTGTTCTTAAGATTTGATGACTGTCTTTAATGTTACGTTTTTTAAATTTATTTTTATTGAAGTATATTTGATTTACACTGCTGTGATAATTACTGCTGTACTAGAAAGTGACTCAATTATAAACATATATAAATTCTTTTTAATATTCATTTTGATTTTGGGTTCTCACGGGATATTGAACATTCCCTGTGATATACAGTAGGAACTTGTTGTTTATCCATTCTATCTGTAATAGTTTACATCTACTAACCCCAAACTCTCAGTCATCCTTCCCTAACCCCCTCCCACCTGGCAACCACAAGTCTGTTCTCTAGGTCTGTGAGTCTGTTTCTGTTTCATAGATAGGTTCATTTGTGTATATTTTAGATTCCACATATAAGTGAGATCATATGGTATTTGTTTTTCTCTTTCTGACATACATCACTTGGTATGACAATCTCTAGGTCCATCCATGTTGCTTCAAATGACATTATTTCATTATTTTTTATGGCTGAGTAGTATTCCATTGTATATATCCAACATCTTTTTTTTAAACATCTTTATTGGAGTATAATTGCTTTACAATGGTGTGTTAGTTTCTGCTTTATAACAAAGTGAATCAGTTATACATATACATATGTTCCTATATCTCTTCCCTCTTAAGTCTCCCTCACTCCCACCGTCCCTATCCCACCCCTCTAAGAGGTCACAAAGCCCCGAGCTGATCTCCCTGTGCTATGCAGCTGCTTCACACTAGGTATCTATTTTACGTTTGGTAGTGTATATATGTCCATGCCACTCTCTCACTTTGTCACAGCTTCCCCTTCCCCCCCCCCCATATCCTCAAGTCCATTCTCTAGTAGGTCTGTGTCTTTATTCCCTTCTTGCCCCTAGGATCCTCATGAATTTATTTTTTCCTTAGATTCCATATGTATATGTTACCATATGGTATTTGTTTTTCTCTTTCTGACTTACTTCACTTTGTATGACAGACTCTAGGTCCATCCACCTCACTACAAATAACTCAATTTCGTTTCTTTTTATGGCTGAGTAATATTCCATTGTATATATGTGTCACATCTTCTTTAACCATTCATCTGCTGATGGACACTTAGGTTGCTTCCCTGTCCTGGCTATTGTAAATAGAGCTGAAATGAACATTTTGGTACATGACTCTTTTGAATTATGGTTATCTCAGGGTATATGCCCAGTAGTTGGAGTGCTGGGTCGTATGGTAGTTCTATTTTTAGTTTTTGAAGGAACCTCTGTACTGTTCTCCATAGTGGCTGTATCAATTTACATTCCCACCAACAGCGCAAGAGGGTTCCCTTTTCTCCACACCCTCTCCAGCATTTATTGTTGGTAGATTTTTTTGATGATGGTCATTCTGACCAGTGTGAGATGATATCTCAGTGGAGTTTAGATTTGCATTTCTCTAATGATTAATGATGTTGAGCATTCTTTCATGTGTTTGATGACAATCTGTATATCTTCTTTGGAGATATGTCTATTTAGGTCTTCTGCCCATTTTTGGATTGGTTTCTTTGTTTTCTTGTTATTGAGCTGCATGAGCTGCTTATAAATTTTGGAGATTAATCCTTTGTCAGTTGCTTCATTTGCAAATATTTTCTTCCATTCTGAGGGTTGTCTTTTGGTCTTGTTTATGGTTTCCTTCACTGTGCAAAAGCTTTGAAGTTTCATTAGGTCTCATTTGTTTATTTTTGTTTTTATTTCCATTTCTCTAGGAGGTGGGTCAAAAAGGATCCTGCTGTAATTTACGTCATAGAGTGTTCTGTCTATGTTTTACTCTAAGAGTTTGATAGTGTCTGGCCTTACATTTAGGTCTTTAATCAATTTTCAGTTTATTTTTGTGTATGGTGTTCTAATTTCATACTTTTACATGTACCTGTCCAGTTTTCCCAGGACCACGTATTGAAGAGGCTGTCTTTTCTCCGCTATATATTCTTGCCTTCTTTATCAAAGATAAGGTGACCATATTGGCGTGGGTTTATCTGTGGGCTTTCTATCCTGTTCCATTGATCCATATTTCTGTTTTTGTGCCAGTACCATACTGTCTTGATTACTGTAGCTTTGTAGTATAGTCTGAAGTCAGGCAACCTGATTTCTCCTGCTCCATTTTTTGTTCTAAAGGTTGCTTTGGCTATTCGGGGTCTTTTGCGTTTCCACACAAATTGTGAAATTTTTTGTTCTAGTTCTGTGAAAAAAAGCCAGTGGTAGTTTGATAGGGATTGCATTGAATCTGTAGATTGCTTTGGGTAATAGAGTCATTTTCACAATGTTGATTCTTCCAATCCAAGTACATGGTATATCTCTCCATCTATTTGTATCATTTTTAATTTCTTTCATCAGCGTCTCATAATTTTCTGCATACAGGTCTTTTGTCTCCTTACGTAGGTTAATTCCTAGATATTTTATTCTTTTGGTTGCAATGGTAAATGGGAGTGTTTTCTTGATTTCACTTTCAGATTTTTCATCATTAGTGTATAGGAATGCCAGACATTTCTGTGCATTAATTTTGTATCCTGCTACTTTACCAAATTCATTGATGAGCTCTAGTAGTTTTCTGGTAACATCTTTAGGATTCTCTGTGTATAGTATCATGTCATCTGCAAACAGTGACAGCTTTACTTTTTCTTTTCCAATTTGGATTCCTTTTATTTCCTTTTCTTCTCTGATTGCTGTGTCTAAAACTTCCAAAACTATGTTAAATAATAGTGGTGAGAGTGGGCAGCCTTGTCTTATTCCTGATCTTAGTGGAAATGGTTTCAGTTTTTCACCATTGAGGGTGATGTTGGCTGTGGGTTTGTCATATATGGCCTTTATTATGTCGAGGAAAGTTCCCTGTATGCCTACTTTCTGCAGGGTTTTTATGATAAATAAGTGTTGAATTTTGTTGAAAGCTTTCTCTGCATCGATTGAGATGATTATATGCTTTTTCTCCTTCAATTTGTTAATATGGTGTATCACATTGATTGATTTGTGTATATTGAAGAATCCTTGTGTTCCTGGAATAAATTCCACTTGATCATGGTGTATGATCCTTTTAATGTGCTCTTGGATTCTGTTTGCTAGTATTTTGTTGAGGATTTTTGCATCTATGTTCATCAGTGATATTGGCCTGTAGTTTCTTTCTTTGTGACATCTTTGTCTGGTTTTGGTATCTGGGTGATGGTGATGGTGGCCTCACAGAATGAGTTTGGGAGTGTTCCTCTCTCTGCTATATTTTGGAAGAGTTTGAGAAGGATAGGTGTTATCTCTTCTCTAAATGTTTGATAGAATTCGCCTGTGAAGCCATCTTGTCCTGGCTTTTTTTTGTTGGAAGGCTTTTAATCACAGTTTCAATTTCAGTGCTTGTGGTTGGTCTGTTCATACTTTCCATTTCTTCCTGGTTCAGTCTCAAAAAGTTGTGCGTTTCTAAGAATTTGTCCAATTCTTCCAGGTTGTCCATTTTATTGGCATAGAGTTGCTTGTAGTAATATCTCATGATCCTTTGTATTTCTTCAGTGTCAGTTGTTACTTCTCCTTGTTGATTTCTAATTCTATTGATTTGAGTCTTGTCCCTCTTTATCTTGATTATTGGCTTGATTAGTCTGGCTAATGGTTTATAAATTTTGTTTATCTTCTCAAAGAACCAGCTTTTAGTTTTTTTGATCTTTGCTATCATTTCCTTCATTTCTTTTTCATTTATTTCTGATCTGACCTTTATGATTTCTCTCCTTTGGCTAACTTTGGGGTTTTTTGTTCTTCATTCTGTAATTGCTTTAGGTGTAAGGTTAGGTTGTGTATTTGAGATGTTTCTTGTTTCTTGAGGTAGGATTGTATTGCTATAAACTTCCCTCTTAGAACTGCTTTTGCTGCATCCCACAGGTTTTGGGTCATCGTGTCTCCATTGTCATTTATTTCTAGGTATTTTTTGATTTCCTCTTTGATTTCTTCCAGGATCACTTCGTTATTAAGTAGTGTATTGTTTAGCCTCCATGTGTTTGTATTTTTTACAGGTCTTTTCCTGTAATTGATATCTAGTCTCATGGCGTTGTGGTCGGAAAAGATACTTGATACAATTTCAATTTTCTTAAATTTACCAAGGCTTGATTTGTGACCCAAGATATGATCTATCTTGGGGAATGTTCCATGAGCACTTGAGAAGAATTTGTATTCTGTTGTTTTTGGATGGAATGTCCTATAAATATCAATTAAGTCCATCTTGTTTAATGTATCATTTAAAGCTTGTGTTTCCTTATTTATTTTCATTTTGGATGATCTGTCTCTTGGTGAAAGTGAGGTGTTAAAGTCCCCTACTATGATTGTGTTACTATCGATTTCCCCTTTTATGGGTGTTAGTATTTGCCTTATTTATTGCGGTGCTCCTATGTTAGGTGCATAAATATTTACAATTGTTATATCTTCTTCTTGGATTGATCCCTTGATCATTATGTAGCGTCCTTCTTTTTCTCTTATAACAGTCTTTATTTTAAAGTCTATTTTGTCTGATATGAGAATTGCTACTCCAGCTTTCTTTTGGTTTCCCTTTGCATGGAATATCCTTTTCCATCCCCTTACTTTCAGTCTGTATGTGTCCCTAGGTCTGAAATGGGTCTCTTGTAGACAGCATATATATGGGTCTTGTTTTTGTATCCATTCAGCAAGTCTATGTCTTTTGGTTGGAGCATTTAAGCCATTTACATTTCAGGTAATTATAGATATGTATGTTCCTTTTCCCATTTTCTTAATTGTTTTGGGTTTGTTACTGTAGGTCTTTTCCTTCTCTTGTGTTTCCTGTCTAGAGAAGTTTCTTTAGTATTTGTTGTAAAGCTGGTTTGGTGGTGTTGAATTCTGTTAGATTTTGCTTGTCTGTAAATGTTTTAATTTCTCCATCAAATCTGAATGAGATCCTTGCTGAGTAGAGTAATCTTGGATGTAGGTTTTTCTCCTTCATCACTTTAAATATGTCCTGCCACTCCCTTCTGGCTTGCAGAGTTTCTGCTGAAAGATCAGCTGTTAACCTTATGTGGATTCCCTTGTGTGTTATTTGTTGTTTTTCCCTTGCTGCTTTTAATATGTTTTCTTTGTATTTAATTTTTGATGGTTTGATTAATATGTGTCTTGGCATGTTTCTCCTTGGATTTATCCTGTATGGGACTCTCTGTGTTTCCTGGCCTTGATTAACTATTTCCTTTCCCATATTAGGGAAGTTTTCAACTATAATCTCTGACCCCTATAATTTGAATATTGGTGTGTTTAATGTTGTCCCAGAGTTCTCTGAGACTGTCCTCAGTTCTTTTCATCCTTTCTTCTTTATTCTGCTCTGTGGTAGTTATTTTCACTATTTTATCTTCCAGGTCACTTATCAGTTTCTGCCTCAGTTATTCTGCTATTTATTCCTTCTAGAGAATTTTTAATTTCATTTATAGTGTTGTTCCTCATTGTTTGCTTGCTCTTTAGTTCTTCTAGGTCCTTGTTAAACATTTCTTGTATTTTCTCTATTCTATTTCCAAAATTTTGGATCATCTTTACTAGCATTATTCTTAATTTTTTTTTCAGTTAGACTGCCTATTTCCTCTTCATTTGTTAGGTCTGGTGAGTTTTTACCTTGCTCCTTCATCTGCTGTGTGTTTTTCTGTCTTCTCATTTTGCTTAACTTACTGTGTTTGGGGTCTCCTTTTCACAGGCTGCAGGTTTGTAGTTCCCATTTTTTTTGTTGTCTGTCCCCAGTGACTAAGGTTGGTTCAGTGGGTTGTGTAGGCTTCCTGGTGGGGGGGACTAGTGCCTGTGTTCTGGTGGATGAGGCTAGATCTTGTCTTTCTGGTAGGCAGGTCCACATCTGGTGGTGTTTTTTGGGGTGTCTGTGTCCTTATTATGATTTTAGGCAGCCTCTCTGCTAATGGATGGGGTTGTGTTCTTGTCTTGCAAGTTGTTTGGCATAGGATGGCCAGCACTGTAACTTGCTGTTCATTGAGTGAAGGTGGGTCTTGGCATCAAGATGGAGATCTCTGGGAGAATTTTGCCATTTGATATTATATGGAACTGGGAGGTCTCTTGTGGACCAGTGTCCTGAAGTTGGCTGTCCCACCTCAGAGGCACAGCACTGACTCCTGGCTGGAGCACCAAGAGCCTTTCTTCCACATGGTTCAGAATAAAAGGGAGAAAAAAATAGAAAGAAATAAAGAAAGAAGATAAAATAAAGTAAAATAAAATAAAGTTATTAAAATAAAAAATAATTATTAAGAAAAAAGTTTTAAAAATTAAAAAACAAAAACAAAAATAACAGACAAAGCCCTAGGACAAATGGTAAAAGCAAAGCTATACAGACAAAATCACACAGAAGCATACACATACACACTCACAAAAAGAGAAAAAGGGGAAAAGAATATATATCTTTGCTCCCAAAGTCCAAGTCCTCAATTTGGGATGAGTCATTGTCTATTCAGGTATTCCACAGATGCAGTGGACATCAAGTTTATTGTGGAGATTTAATCCGCTGCTCCTGAGGCTGCTGGGAATAATTTCCCTTTCTTTTCTTTGTTCGCACAGCTCCCAGGGTTCAGCTTTGGATTTGGACCTGCCTCTGCGTGTAGGTCGCCTGAAGGCATCTGTTCTTTGCTCAGACAGGACAGGGTTCAAAGAGCAGTTGATCTGGGGGCTCTGGCTCACTCAGGCCGTGGGGGAGGGAGCGGTACGGATGCGGGGCGAGCCTGCGGCAGCAGAGGCCAGCATGACTTTGCACCAGCCTGAGGTGCACCGCGTGTTCTCCCGGGGAAGTTGTCCCTGGATCACGGGACACTAGCAGTGGCGGGCTGCACAGGCTCCTGAGAGGGACGGTGTGGATAGTGACTTGTGCTCGCTCACAGGCTTCTTGGTGGCGGCAGCAGCAGCCTTAGCATCTCATGCCCGTCTCTGGGGTCCGCGCTGATAGCCGTGGCTCACGCCCATCTCTGGAGCTCCTTTAAAGCAGTGCTCTTAATCCCCTCTCCTTGCTCACCAGGAAACAAAGAGGAAAGAAAAAGTCTCTTGCCTCTTCAGCAGGTCCAGACTTTTTCCCAGACTGCCTCCTGGCTAGCTGTGGTGCACTAGCCCCCTTTAGTCTGTGTTTATGCAGCCAACCCCAGTCCTCTCCCTGGGATCTGACCTCCGAAGCCGGAGCCTCAGCTCCTAGCCCCCGTCCGCCCGGACTGGTGAGCAGACAGGCCTCTTGGGCTGGTAAGTGCTGGTTGGCACCGATCCTCTGTGCGGGAATCTCTCAGCTTTGCTCTCCGCACCCCTGTTGCTGTGCTCTCCTCCGTGGCTCTGAAGCTCCCCCACTCCGCCACCCGCAGTCTCTGCCTGCGAAGGGGCTTTCTAGTGTGTGGAAACCTTTCCTCCTTCACAGCTCACTCCCAGAGGTGCAGGTCCTGTCCCTATTCTTTTGTCTCTGTTTTTTCTTTTTTCTTTTGCCCTACCCAGGTACGTGGGGAGTTTCTTGCCTTTTGGGAGGTCTGAGGTCTTCTGCCAGCATTCAGTAGGTGTTCTATAGGAGCTGTTCCACATGTAGATGTATTTCTGATGTATCTGTGGGGAGGAAGGTGATCGCCGTGTCCTACTCTTCTGCCATCTTGAAGCTCCTCCCTTTATCCAACGTCTTTATCCATTCATCTGTTGATGGACATTTAGGTTGCTTTCATATCTTGGCTATTGTTAATAGTGCTGCTGTGAACATAGGGGTGCATGTATCTTGTTGAATTATAGTTTTGTCTGGATATATGCCTAAGAGTGGGATTGTTCAATCATATGGTAATTCTATTTATAGTTTTCTAAGGAGCCTCCAAACTGTTTTTCATAGTGGCTGCCTCAACTTACATTCCCACCAACAGTGTAGGAGGGTACCATTTTCTACACACCTTCTCCAGCATTTGTTATTTGTAGATTTTTAAATGGTGGTCATTCTGACCAGTGTGAGTTGGTAGCTCATTGTAGTTTTAATTTGCATTTCTCTAATAATTAGCGACATTGAGCATCTTTTCATGGGCCTATTGGCCATCTGTATGTCTTCTTTGGAGAAATGTCTATGTAGACCTTCTGCCCCGACTGGGCTGTTTTTGTTGTTGAGTTGTGTAAGTTCTTTGTATGTTTTGGAAATTAAGCCCTTGTAGTTCACATCATTTGCAGATATCTTCTCACATTACATACGTGGTCTGTTTTCTTTATGGTTTCCTTTGCTGTGCAAAACTAGTAAGTTTGATTATGTCCCATTTGTTTATTTTTGTTTTTATTTCTATTGTCTTGGGAGACTGACCATTGATATGATTTATGTCAGAGAAAGTTTTGCCTATGATTTCTTCTAGGAGTTTGTAATGTCTTATATTTAAGTCTTTAAGGCATTTTGAGTTTAGTTTTGTGCATGGTGTGAGGGTGTGTTCTAACTTCATTGATTTACATGCAGCTGTTCAACTTTCCCTGCACCACTTGCTGAAGAGACTTTTTCCCATTTTATATTCTTGCCTCCTTTGTCAAAGATTAATTGACTAGGTGTGTGGGTTTATTTCTGGGCTCTCTATTCTGTTCCATTGATCTGTATGTCTGTCTTTGTGCCAATACCACACTGCTTTGATTACTCTACTTCTGTAGTATTGTTTGAAATTTGGAAGGGTTATGCCTCCTGCTTTGTTCTTTTTCCTCAGGATTGCTTTGGCAATTCAGGGTCTTTTATGGTTCCATATAAATTTAAGAATTATTTGTTTTAGTTCTGTGAAAAATGTCATGGGTAATTTGATAAGGATCACATTAAGTCTGTAGATTGCTTTGGGTAGTATGGCCATTTTAACAATATTAATTCTTCCAGTCCAAAAGCATGGGATATCTTTCCATTTATTTGAACCGTCTTTAGTTTCCTTTATTAATGTTTAATAGTTTTCAGCATATAAGTCTTTCACCTCCTCGGTCAGGTCAATTCCTAAGGTTTTTGGTTTTTTTTTTGGTGTAATTTTAAAAGGTTTTTTTTTTTTTTTACATTCCCTGTCTGCTATTTCATTGTTAGTGTAAAGAAATGCAACCAATTTCTGTATGTTAATCTTGTATCCTGCTACATTGCTGAATTCATTTATCAGTTCTAGTAGTTTTTTGTGTGGCATCTTTAGGGTTTTCTACATATAGTATCATGTAATCTGCATATAGTGACAATTTTACCTTTTCCCTTCCAATTTGGATACTATTTATTTCTTTTTATTGTCTAATTGCTGTGGCTAGGATTTCCAATACTACGTTGAATAGAACTGGTAAGAGTGGGCATCCTTGTCTTGTTCCAGATTTTAGTGGGAAGGCTTTCAGCTTTTTATGGCTGAGTATTATATTGGCTGTAGGTTTGCCATAAACAACTTATTATATTGAGATATGTTCTGTCTATTCCCACTTTGGTAACTCTTTTATCATGAATGGATATTGAATTTTGACAAATGATTTTTCTGCATCTATCGAGATGATCATGTGGTTTTTGTCTTTTCTTTTGTTGATGTGATATTTCACATTGATTTGTGTATGTTGAACCATCCTTGTGAACTTGGGATGAATCCCACTTGGTCATGGTGTATGATCTTTTTTATGTGTTGTTGGATGTGGTTTGCTAGTATTTTATTGAGAATTTTTGCATCTATCTTCAAAGATATTGGCCTGTAATTTTCTTCTTTGGTGGTATCTTTGTCTGGTTTTGGTATCAGGGTGATGTTGGCTTCATAGTATGTAGTTGGAAGTGTTCCCTCCTCTTCAGTCTTTTGAAAGAGTTTGAGAAGGATAGGTATAATTTCTTCTTTGTATGTTTGGTAGAACTTGCCTATGAAGCCATCTGGTCCCAGACTTTTGTTTGTAGGGAGGGAGTTTTTATTTATTTATTTTTACAGATTCTATTTCACTTCTACTTATTGGTCTGTTCAAAATATCTATTTCTTCTTGATTCAGTTTTGGTGGGCTGTATGTTTCTAGAAAGTTGTCTATTTCTTCTAGGTTATCGAATTTGTTGGCATATACTTTTTCATAGTATTCTCTTATCGTTTTTTGTATTTCTATGGTATTGGTTGATATTTCTCCTTTTTCATTTCTTATCTTGTTTATTTGGGTTTTCTCTCTTTTTTTCTTGGTGAGCCTAGCCAGAGGTTTGTCAACTTTGTTTACCCATTCAAAGAACCGACTCTTGGTTTTATTTATTTTTCCTATTGTTTTTTATCTCTATTTTATTTATTTCCTCTCTGATCTTTATTTTTTCCTTCCTTCTGCTGATTTTAAGTTTTGTTTGTTCCTCTTTTTCTAATTCTTTTAGGTGGTAGGTTAGGCTTTTTATTTTAGATTTTTCTTATTTTTTTGAGGAAGGCATTTATCACTATGAACTGCCCTCTAAGAACTACTTTTGCTGCATCCCATAGATTTTGTATGGTTGTGTTTTCATTGTCCTTTGTCTTAATGTATTTTTAAATTTCCTTTTTGATTTCCTCATTGACCCATTAATTTTTAGTATCATGTTGTTAGTCTCCATGTAATCACCTTAACAGCAGTGGCAGCCCACATACCCTCTTGGTATGGTGGGGGACAGCAGTTGGCTCCTACTTGTGGTTTTCTAAGTGGTGGTGGCAGCCCATGCCTGACTCTGGAGCCTGCAATGGCAGTTGCAGCTTGTGCCCAACCCCGGAGCTCATGTAGGTGCTGTCCTGTTGCCTGAGATTGGTGCAGGGAAAGAAGCTGCTATGGCAATCCTGCCCCTCTCCTTGCATATCCCCCAACAATGGTGCCTTGCCTCTCTGGCGGTCCCGGGCTTCTTCCACTTACAGCCTCAGTTGCCACACTCCAGCCCCTTCAGGCTCTCTCTGAGCAGCCAACCTCAGTCCTCTCCCTGGGTCTGACCTCTGAAGCCCAAGTTTCAGCACTCAGCTCCTACCCTCACTGGCAGAAGAGCATCTCAGGCTGGGAAGCGTGGGTGGTAGTACTTACCATCTGTGAAGGTCATTCTCTGTTTTGCCTTCTGCAGACTGGTTGCTGTGTTCTCCTCTGAGGCTCTGAAGATCCCCCTCCATCCAAGCTGATCTCCCTGCCAGTGAGGGGACTTCCTGGGGTGCAAGAATCTTTCCTCTTTCACAGCTCCCTCCATGGGGTGCTGTTTCCATCCAGATTCCTTTCTCTCTCTCTCTTTTTCTTTTTTCTGTGTGTATATGTATCATAGATTTTTGGTTTGTGGTTACCATGAGGCTTTTACATAGCAGTCTATATACATACATGTGATAGTTTAAAGTTGCTGATCTCTTAATTTTAAGTGCATTGTAACAACCATACATTAGTGCTCTCCTCCTCCCATGATTACAGTTTTTTGACCTATTTTACATAATTGTTTTGTGTTTCCCTTAACTGCTTATTATATATAGATGATTTTACTATTTTTCTTTTAACCTTCCTACTAGCTTTGTATGTGGTTAATTTTCTACCTTTCCTGTATATTTGCCTTTACTGATGAGTTTTTGTTTTAGTGATTTTCACATTTCTAGTTGTGGCCGTTTCTTTTTTGTTTAAAGAAGTCCCTTTAAATATTTATTGTAAAGCTGATTTTGTGGTGCTGAAATCTTTTAGCTTTTCCTTTCTGTAAAACTTTTGATGTCTCTGTCAAATCTGAATAAGAGCCTTGCTGGGTAGAATATTCTTGGTTGTAGGTGTTTCCTTGTCACCATTTTAAATATGTCATAACACTCTCTTCTGCCCTGCAGAGTTTCTGCTGAAAAGTTGGCTGATAGCCTAATGGGAGTTCCCTTTTATGTAACTTGTTACTTTTCCCTTGCTGATTTTTAATATTCCCCCTTTATCTTTAATTTTTGCCATTCTAATTACGATGTGTTTTGGTATGTTCCTCTTTGGGTTGACCCTGTTTGGAACTCTTAGACATCCAAGTCCAGGGAGCACAGTTTATTTTCCCAGGTTAGGGAAGGTTTAAGCTATTTTGTCTTCAAATATGTTCTCTGCCTCTTTCTCTCTCTCTTCTCCTTCTGAGACTCCTATAATGTGAGCATTAGTACACCTGATGTTGTCCCAGAGGTCTCTTAAACTGTCCTCATTTCTTTCATTCCTTCTTTTTTCTCTTCACCATCAGTGAATATCTACTATTCTGTTTTCCATCTTGCTGATTTATTCCTCTGTATCATTTAGTCCACTGCTGATTCCTTTTAGCATAGTGTTCATTTCAGTTATTGTATTCTTCCTCTCTATTTAATTGTTCTTTGTATTTTCTAACTCTTTATAAAAAGCTTCTAACTTCTCACTCTGTGCACCCATTCTTCTCCAAGTTCTTTGATCATCTTATTATCATTACCTTGAACTATTTCTTAGGTAGATTGCCTATCTACACTTCACTTAGTTTTTCTGGGGTTTTATCTTGTTCCTTCATTTGGAACATATTCCTCTGTCACCACATTTTGCCTAACTTGTTTTTATTCCTATGCATCTGGTAATTTGGTTATATTTCCCAACTTTGAAGAAGTGTCCTTTTGTAGGAGACATTCTATATGCCCCAGCATTATACTCACCTCTCGTCACCAGAGCTGTATGCACTAGGGGTGTCCACTATGTTTTGTAATATGTCCCCTATATTACTCCTTCTGTTGTAGAGGGCTGACTACTGTGGGTAGTCTGGTGGCTTGTTTAGCTCCTAGTCCACTGGTTACCAGGCTCTGCCTTGTGCAGAAGCTGCTAGCTGGTGGGGCTGGGTCATGAGGTGGCTGGCTGTGGAAGCCTGAGGGGCCCTGAGACTAGTGCTGGCCCACTGGCAGGAAGAGCCAGGTCCTGAGGTCTGGCTGCAGGGGCCAGGCGTCCCAGAGCTGGTGTCAGACCACTAGTCGATGGGACCAATTCTTTACACAGCTGGCTGTGGCATCTTGGGTGTCCCAAAGCTTGTGTTAGCCTGCTGTTGGGTGGGGCCAGGGCCCAGCCTGTCCCAGGGCTGATGCTAACCTGCTGATAGATGGGCTGGGTCCACAGGCTCTGGGTCTGTGGTTTGCCTGAGCCTGGTGTCCACCCACTGGTGGGTGAGGTTGGTCCTAATATTAAAGCAGAGTGGCTTATGGGTGGTGCTTGAGATTCTGGGGCTGGTGCCTGCATACTAGTGGGTGGATCCAGGTTCCTGGCTGCAGGATCCTGGAAGTCCTGGTTCTAGTGCCTGTGTGCTGGTGTGTGGGGCTGGGTCCTGGACCGCCTGGTGGACAGAGCTATGTCCAGGGGTGTCTGTGAGGTCTTAAGGCAGCTTCTCTGCTGGTGAGTGGGGCTGTGTCCACATCCAGTTAGTTCCTTGGCCTGAGGTGTCCCAGAACTGATGCCTACAGACGGTTGGGTAGGGGCAGGGCTCAGTCCTGAAGTTAATAAGCTAGAGGGAGGATTCCCAAAAGGTTTTTGCACCAGTATTCATGTGGTACAATGAGCTCCCCAAAATGGCTTCTGCCAGTGTCTGTGTCCCCAGGGTGAGCTTCAGATGCCTCCTGCCTCTCTGAGAGATATTCCAAGATATGAAAGTAGGTCTAACCCAGGTTCCTTTCAAATCACTGTTTCTGCTCTGGGTCCCAGAACATGTAAGATATTGTGTGTGCCTTTTTGGAGTGGAGTCTCTGTTTCCCCCAGCCCTCTGGGACTCCCTAAAGTAAGCCCCACTGATCTTCAAAGCCAAGCATTCTGGGCAGTCATCTTCCCAGTGCAGGTTCCCCAGGCTGAGGAGCCTGGAGTGGGGCTCAGACCCCTCACTCCTTGTAGAGAACCTCTACAATGTAATTATTCTCCAATTTGTGGGTTGCCTATCTGGGTGCATGGGATTTGACTATACTGTAACTCTGCCCCTCCTACCCATCTTGCTCTGGTTCCTTCTTTATATCTTTTGTTGTAGATCTTTCTCTGGTTCCAGTCTTTATCAATGGTTATTCTGTAAGTAATTGTAATGTTGGTGTGCCTGTTAGAGGAGGTGAGCTCAGAGTCTTTCTACTCCACTGTCTTGGCTGATTTCAACTCATTGTCCATCAAATGTGGGATGCATTTGTGCTTGTTTGGCTTTGGGCAATCTTGGGGTGACAGAGTCATCAAACTGTGTCGGCACTTGGGGGTGGACCTCCAGCTATTTCACTTTTATTTTTATAGATATCTTTTTGGGGTCTATCATGGTAGTTTATTTTTTTTAAATGGGTGCATTATTAGGTATTTCAGGGGATAATGGTATAATATGGAAAAGAACAGGGACATTGATAAGAGTTCTTTGTGATCCTAAACACTAAATCTTTTCTGAGTTGTGTAACC
Organism: Lipotes vexillifer; assembly: GCF_000442215.2. Classification (NCBI taxonomy): domain Eukaryota; kingdom Metazoa; phylum Chordata; class Mammalia; order Artiodactyla; family Lipotidae; genus Lipotes; species Lipotes vexillifer. The sequence continues at coordinate 351,574 of NW_006798890.1, read as the reverse complement.
ATGGACCAGTTAGCAATATCAGAGCCTCTACGCCCTCAAATTAAAAATGGGGACACTACCAGCTATCTCATAAGGTTGTTGGATGAGTTAATGAAATGGTTTGTGTGGGCATTCAGGGACAGACAGGGATAAAACATGGAGAGTTTAGAGAAAGACTGAAGTAATCTGACAAGTGTGGCCTGACAAGCCTATAGACAAATGGGCTTTTGTATATTTTTGGTTTTGTTTTTGTTTTTGTTTCTTGGCTTACTCTTACTTTTTCAAGTCAAGTTAGTTGTAAACATTTTTTTTTTAATAGGATATTTCACATGAAAACCTGGTGTTCAGAATTTTTAAAAGTCAGAAAAGCTTTTAAAAAATCAGGCTTGCCTTCTTCTGGTAACTGTTAGCTGGGGCTTTAGTAACAACTGCCCCAGTATAGTGGGTTGGCTTTAATAATTTTTTGCTAGTTGCTGGCCTCCATCAAGTTTTGTGTCTGCAACTCCCATCTGAGGTGCCATTCCAGGGGCCATGCTGCTGAAGGCAAAAATAGAACACCTGGTGTGACGAGAATGTGGGCAGTCATGAAGATATCAGGACAAAACAACTGAAACTGGGATTCTCCTGGAATGTCTGAAATGCATGGTTTCTAGAATGATATAATGATGGGGGATAAAGGATAGTCAGAGGTAGGGATGGAATGGAGATGAAAAACTTAGATGAGGGCCAAGCTCAGCAATCCTACAACAGACACTCAGGCCTGGCTGACCTATTCAGGGCAGTTTTTACAGTAACAACAATTTTAGTTTTCAGGGTCTAGGAGCCTATATCAGTTCCTTCTTATCCTGTTTCCTCTTATCAAAACACAATTTCGGCAGCTAGAGAATGCAGGTAGGTAGGGACCCCTCTGACTGCTTATTTCTTCCATATGTGGGTTATTTAATTTTCCAAGGGGCCCTAGGGTTTGGGAAAACTACTTGTCCAGTGTAATCACCTATGAGCTAGTATAAACTCAAGTTTTACTGTAATTTATTAGTCACTGACACACCAAAAGGAAAAAAAAAGGTTTAAAGAAACTAAGAAAACAGCCATTTGAGATTTTAATCTGAGGTTTGCTTGAGCATGTTTGAGGTTTAAAAAATAAAATAGTAGATCCATTTCCATCAACGTCCACACAATATCCTGTACAGATATTTTAAAGCTGATATGGTTTATGTAAGACCACATTTCCAAAAGAGCCCAAGGATGGGTTTCAGAAGCTCTCCCCTGATCCCCTGATCATGAGAGGGTGTTTGAAGCCCTCTCCTGAGAAATCAAATCTTTGGGTCTGTATTAGTCTTGCTGTGTAATCTCCAGATTACCCAAAATCTCTTTTAGGGGGGAAGTTGGTATGTCCTAGGGCAGATGAATGTCTTTTCTATAAGCTGAAGAGCTGTCACATTAGTGTTTAGTAGTTTCTTAAAAATCTCCAATTTCCTCCTTTTAAAGGGTAGGGAAGTGTAGGCCCAAAGAAGGAATTCATTCAGCAAGACACCAAACCCTTACTTGGGGCACTGTGATATAGTGGGAGCTTGTCCTCATGTAGCTTAAAGATGGGGGGGATGAGACAGATAAATAAGTAAATGTAAAACTATGACTGGAATGAGTACTACAGAGAAGTGTATCCATAGGAATGTTTAATCTGGGCTGGTAGAAGGTCTTTGAGGAAGTGATGACTGGAGATCTTAAGAATGAATAGGTATTCACTAGGCAGATCAAGTCAAGTCATGGGGCCGGAAATATCCTTCCAAGAGCACAAGAGTTAGATTCAGATCATGGGCAGAGGCAGAAGGAATGCTCTGTGCAGTGTTCATTACCCACCATCCCCCCAACATATCCCTCCAAACAAGTTTAATAATGTTGTACTCCTGCTTCTAATTATCTTTAGACATTTCTGTGCAGTGTGCTATCCTAGTCATTGCAAATACTTGATTACTTTTAGTCCAAAGTCCAGGGTCTGTTACAGAATCTATGATTGCTGAGAATTCTGCCTTGTCTCCCTTATTTGCTTACTTTTGGGTGGAAGTGCTAATGGACAGAAAATCTTTCCAAAGATTTTCCAAATCTTCTAAACCTGCAAAGAGGACAGAAGAGGAACTCCCTGACTGGACTTTAATTCAAATTATTTTCCCTCTAAGTTGGTTGTCAGAGGAAGTCCGTGACCAATGAAATGATGTGCAGATTGCTCCCACATTCAAGTGCATCCTGCTCATGTTGCTATATGGGATTAGAGTAACTGGAAAATAGCAACAACCAGAACTGTGATGAGAGGCACCTGGACATCTTGGCTGCATTTTTGTTGTAATGATCATTGGATGGCTCATTAGTGAGGACGTTAACAAGATTAAGCAAATGTTTCTGCTGAATGAGCTCCAGTCAAAATTATATTGCTTTTGGCTAAAGACATCACAAAACACATAGAGCAAAGGGTAGTTATAATGTATTTTAATAATTGTATTGAAACAGTCACATTCAAAAAGTCATACTAACCTTGTTTAAAGAATTAGGTCCACAAAGAGAATCAGACCCATATGTTGGTTTGTCACCTAAAATGTAATGCTGAAAATGGTCTTTGCTCTTATTTTAGAAGAAATTGATATAAAGTATATAGATAAACATGTACATAGTAATATCTGGTAATAGATTACTTTTCCTGAGATAGTAGATACTAGTTAAAATCAAAGTCACCTCAAGAAAACTGTAGTCATTGTTCCAAATTCTCTGGATAGGATTAAAGTGAATGTAGTATAACCCAAATAAAATTGAGATGCCTAGTAGTCCAGACTTAGAAAGATGTCACATTAAAAAATAAATGAGTGAATAATTTCACATTATTTTAAGAAGTCTTTCAAAAATGCAAAAGGGAGAGTTTCCTTATATGGCATATCATCACATTTCCTAAGCTTTTCTTTCCCCATCTTTCTCACATGCAAAACAGTTGTTTGGAAGGTTTGGAAAGGGAAAGGAGACTGTCAGATTCTCTCTAAACCTAGACTTCATTGGCTCAAGGAAAACTTTCACCTGAGAATAAATAGTTCATGGTAGAGAAGATCTTTTATCTCCCCAGCTACCTCTCACATGATTTCCTAGCAGGAATTTTATCACTTCGTTTCTTTTTCAGCTACTTAGGCTGCCAGATCCCATGCCATGAGGCATAATGTTTCATCCTAGATTATAAGTAGCAGGAACAGCCCTAAACTCCAGGCATGAAGCTAATCAGCCTGGTTGTGGGGTGGCAGCCCTGTCACTCCTAAGGCAAATGACTGGTGAGCCTCAGGTGGGTGCTGGGGTGGTTGATCAATCCTAGGAGAACCAGCTGCAATGAGTCCAGGAAGTAGGTAACGTCAACAGACTCAGAAGGATCATGCAATTTCTGATACAATAAGTCTGCCATAACTGGATGCAGAGAATATTCCTAAGTCCTTCCAATTATTCCTTCACATTTGTTGCCAAACTGATCTTTTAAATAACTTCTCCTGACTCAAACATTTTTTTATTGAAGAATAGTTGATGTACAATATTGTATAAGTTATAGGTGTACTAGATAGTGATTCACAATTTTTAAAGACTATATTCCATTTATAGTTTTTATAAAATATTGGCTATATTCCCTGTGCTGTACAGTATATCCTTATAGCTTATTTATTTTATACATAGCAGTTTGTAACTCTTAGACCTCTAGCCCTATCTTGCCCCTCTCTAATTACCTCTCCCCACAGCTAACCACTAGTTTGTTCTCTGTATCTATGAGTCTTCTTTTTTGTTATATTCACTAGTTTGTTGTATTTTTTAGATTCCACGTATAAGGGATCAGGGTATTTGTCTTTCTCTGTCTCACTTATTTAACTTAGCATAGTGCCCTCCATGTCCATCCATGTTGCTGCAAATAGCAAAATTTCCTTCTTTTTTATGGCTAAGTAGTATTCCTCACATATATGTCTTCTTTATCTAGTCATCTGTTGATGCACACTTAGGTAGCTTTCATATCTTGGCAATTGTAAATAATGCTGCTTGAACATTTGGGTGCATGTATCTTTTTGAATTAATGTTTTTGTTTTTTTCAGATATATACCCAGGAGTGGAATTGCTGGGTCATATGATAATTCTGTTTTTAGTTTTTTTTTGAGAAACCTCCATACTGTTTTCCATAGTGGCTTCACCAATTTACATTCCCACCAGTAGTGTAGGAGGGTTCGCTTTTCTCCACATCCTCGCCAACAATTGTTATTTGTAGACATTTTTTGATAATAGCCATTCTGACAGGTGTGAGGTGATATCTCACTGTGGTTTTGATTTGCATTTCCCTTATGATTAGCATCTTTTCATGTGCCTCTTGGTCATCTGCATTTCCTCTTTGGAAAAATGCCTGTTCATTTCTTCTGCCCATTTTTTAATCAGGTTTTTTTTTTGATGTTGAGCTGTATGAGCTGTTTATATATGTTGGATATTAACCCCTTACTGGTCATAACATATACAAATATTTTCTTAGATTCAGTAGGTTGTCTTTTCATTGTGTTGATGGTTTTCCTTTGCTGTGGAAAAGCTTTTAAGTTTAATTAGGTCCCATTTGTTTATTTTTGCTTTTATATCCTTTGCTTTAGGAGACAGATTCCTGCCTGCACCCCAAAAAAATATTACTACACTTTAAATAAGTCTCCCAGGCCTAGAGTAGCTAATGAATATGAAGCCTAGTCCCTTTGGCTTTGAGATCTACCATGTATGGACTGAGAGCTCATCTGGCAATTGAATTTGTGGTGGAATGAAGTGGGCATCAGCACACATGCTTATTGAATGATGGCTCATTTCCCTCAAATAGGTCCTGACCTTTCCCATCAGTGCTCACTCCATCCCCATATTCTCCACCCACTCAACACTTCTCTTCCCTCAAAGTCCATTTCAGAAATCTGGAACAGAGTAAATTCACGTAAATGTGTTACTTCAAGAGATGCAAATCGCTCACTTTGACTAGCTTCAGAGTCATGGCTAGAAAGGGGACTGTGACTTTGGTGAAACAGACTCAAATCAACTTCCTGGGGGAATGGCCAATATACATGATGAAACATGCTGCATAACATCTTTGGAACTGAGAGACAAATAGAAATATCTGAGTACCACAGCCTGACAGGCCTAGCTCTAGGAGGAAAAGCTAGGTAATAACTGATGATAGCCTGGGGTTGAAAGGAAACTTCCAGAGTGGTGTTTCTAGCTTACTGTGACCCATCCAAGACACCACTCATGATTGTCTTTTGTTATCCTCCCAGACCAGCCAGTTTAGGAGGTGGAAGACAAGAGGGTGGTGAGATCCTGCATAAAAGTACTGTGATTCCTGGGCATTAACTAGCCTGAG
>NW_006798890.1:344277-346199 GCF_000442215.2 Lipotes vexillifer | reverse complement strand
AGGAATGCTGCTGTGGAAAGAGGCCTCTACAGTCTGATACAGGTTCAATATTGGCTTTTCTTCTTACTAAGTGACCTTAGGTAATTTATCCTCTCAGGATCTGTTTCATTACCCAGCAAACAAAGCATCAGATTATTCTCCAACATCTGTTAAAGGGAGAGCAGAGGATGAGATGATTTCTGTATTGTTTGAACTGGGGTGCCTTGTCTTAACCCTAGCCTGGGTTCCCTAAAAGCAGAGCCAGAGAGGATTCTTGTGAAAGTGGCTTAGTGATTGAATGTCCAGAGGAGGAACCTGTATGAGAAGTGACAGAAGCAGGATAGAGCGGGAGAAGTTCACAGATGTTATTTCAACTGAAGTCATATCTCAGCCTTTGTTCTCTGAAGAGCGCTGGAGGGTGAGTGGTATCACAGAGTTGTCCCACATTGAGGGGTGATCCTACTTCCACCTCTTGGTGCCTGGACCCATGCATTTTACTAGTGGGAACCCAGAAGCATATAAGGGATATTGGTTCAAGTGTGTCCAGAAGGATAGTGCTCCCTGCTTGATGGTATCTCAAGCTGGCACTTCAGCTGCATCTTTAAGTGGTTGTTTCACTACTCTACCAGGCCAGCAACTTCTGAGTGGTATGTTATATGGTGTGGTCATTGAGTCCCTTGAGTCCAATAGACATGCACACATGTAGATTTGAGCTTCACTCATGGTGCCAAGTGCCTTAGGTCAGGTTCCTTAAGCACAGGGATTCTTGTGCAGGTGGTTGTGGAGGGAGGACTTTCAGGAGAAATTTGTAAGTAGGTGAGGGAGCAGGTTACGACAGGGGAAGGAGGTAAGCAGAGATGTGGCTTCAGCTGAAGCCTATTTCAGCATGATCTCTAAGGGAGCTCTGGAACTGAATGGCAGCATAAAATTGTTCTATTTTGAGGCAAGGGATTGGTGCTTTTGAATCAGTCATTGGTCTTGGGCCACCCTTGTGGATGGCATTTCCAGGGGAGGTGCTCCCATCAGCTGAGGGCAATTTCCTGGAGAAATGTACATCTATGAGCTATTAGTATCTCACACTCACATAAGCTGGGTGGGGCCCCAACAATTGACTCTATCATATCTTATAATCCTCCGTGAAAGGTCTGGCTTAACTTGAAGATTGTCACAGTCACTAAGTTTGACATTACCCCATCCAAACTTCCAAATCTGGGAAATCTAGCCAGCTGTCTGATTTGAGTATCTCTACTCTTTCACTGCAACTTCTGTCCACCTAGTCAATGTATTTGTTGAATCTTGACTATAGCAGACATCATGCTATGCTTTGGGGATATTAAAATAAGTCAAACAATCTTGCTCTTATAAGCACTCTATTCCCTGCATTTTATAGACAGCATTAGCTAAGATTTTATATAGCAACTCAAGTCTCATAGTCTACTGTAGTCACAAAACCAATCATTGGAATAGGGCATTAAATCTTATAGCCACCAGATGTTTCCATATCCCTGCCTGTGATGTCTGTCTCTATCAGCTTTCTGTTCTGATTATTCTGGATGATCTGACTTCTCTGCTGAGGCTGACTCTGCTAATGAAGTCAGCATAAGTAGTCCTGATAGCAGCTTACATTTGGGGGCACTTTAAGCATGCTAAGTATTTAAAATAACAAACAGTTTTCATCAACTCTAGAAACTACCATATAATAAAACTTCTCAAAGAATGGTCCACTTCAAATACCTGAGGGTACTTTTTATAACACAGGGTTTTGGGGGCCTTGCTGCAGAATTACTTAGTCAGAATCTATAGGGTTGAGAAATCTGCATTTTTAAGCACTCCCTGAAATTATGTACACTAAAGAATAACTCACTAGAAAATAATTTATACTCTCCTTTTAGTGACAGATGACAAAGATTAGATGCAAGTGGTTTATTTGGGAGGTGTAGGGA
>NW_006798890.1:315439-344224 GCF_000442215.2 Lipotes vexillifer | reverse complement strand
AGGTGTAGGGAACACTGGCAGGTGGATGAAGAAGTGACACAGGGAATATAGTCAATAATGGATGTATTAAGCCAGCTACCACTGTAGGTGGCTGGAGCTTAATCTCAGAAATGGTAGCGTACATCTCTCAGGATTAACCAAGGATAGCAGAGAATGGGGATATAAATACCCCAGCTCTCTTGCCTCTCAGTTGGGGTAAGGACTGCCATGCATGTGCCTGCAGAGCAACTGTCTGGAAATAGTTGAGATGTAGATAATAGAAGATGGAAGCTGACGGGAGCATAATAATACAGTAAATTCTGAGGGATAAAGGAGGTACTGAATGCCTGCCTCATTCTCTACCCATTGTATTCTAGAGAAAGTATTAATACTTCTTGTACTGACTCAATATTTATACTTATGAGGGTCATATGGGCAGTAAAATCTAGTTTAAAGGGGGAGGAGATCAAGAGGACTTGTCTTGAAGCAGTCTTGGCATGCTAAGCAACCTGTCCTGTCTTAGGCGGTGTGTTTCTTCAGTAAGGTCTGAGGGCAGGAGGAATCTGAGAATATGGTAGGCAGTAAAACCCACCCCCTTGAAGCTATGACTTTGTGATCCTGCTATCTATAGTCAGGATTCTTTAAGTTCCTTACTTAAGATCATACAACCTGTACGTGGTAAAGCCAGGATGCAAACACAAATCCATCTGATATGAAAACCCATGGCACAATTATCGTTTATGAAATATCATACCCTAGAGCAGTGGTTCTCAACCATGGTAGGGGTGGTAACAGTGCTCCCCAGGGGACATTTGGCGATGGCTGGAGATATTTTTGGTTATCACAACTTGGAGGAATGTTGCTGGCATCTGCTGGGGCTCTCCTGTGCATTATAGGATGTTTACCTCTACTCACCAAAGAATTACCTGGTGTAAAGTGTCAATGGTACGAGGTTCAAGAAAGCCTCCCTTAAAGGTTAAGGGCATGGGTCTTGGCCCTACTACTTAGTAGTGTTATTTAAGGAGCCCAATGTCCGTAGCCCAAACTATGACACCAAGTCTCACGAAAGCTAACATTTGTAAAGCATCTAGTTCACTGTCTTTCAGCTCACCCTAGTAGTAAAGTCAACCTCTCATGAAGGAAGGGCTATTCAACTAAGATGCTTTGAGTCACTCTGTATAAACACTACCAAATTTAGCTGTAAGGTAAGAATGGCAGTAGAGGGGAGAGAATATGTACTTTGAACACTTTGCTTTTCAAGTGCACTTGACCATGCCTTGGTGTCAGTGCTTAGCAAGAAGGTAATACATTAGGGAAGGCAGTTGAACCTCGACTGTGTTGCTGTCTCTCCATCTCACAGAATTTGTTGGAGTCCAAGGCTCTGGAATCTTTTCACCATTAATCACCATTGCACAGACTAGAAAGAAAATGACACTCTCCCAAAAATCAAAATCCATGGATTTTGTTAAGTCTTCACCAACTGTTTTGTATTTTATCAGCCTAAACACAGAAAAGTCTTTTCAACAGATGGATTACATCAGATTCTGTAAACATTGTAATTGTTTGGCAGGATTACTGCTTATGCTGAAAAATGTAATTTGCAACGATACACACAGATGACATATTTTTCCCCAATGCACACAGCAACATAGTTTATGCTGTAAATGAGGCCCCATCATATGCCTTCTGCACAGTGCTCATTAGCTCATCAAATCCAGAATTAAACAGCAATTATCTCCATCGTCTCAGACTGCTTTTTCTGCCATTTTGCTGTTTCATGGGAGCTTAAGTAATGAAATAAAGCACATTCGCTCGCTGTCCCTTTCTTCCCCACATATTCACAAAGAGATCCTGGAAGACAGCCAAGTGACACAGTGGTATAATGAAATCAGCCCTTTTAATTAGGTGTGGGCAAAACAGATATTTTACTTTACTGAAAGATAAGTATCCTGTAGTTTGGGCAGTTTCACAGTCATTGCCCAAGGAAATTTACAAAGACACTGGTCTAGCTTACAAGGAACACTTCTCAGATGATTGTTCTAGGAACGAATCAGAGGGCTTGGGAAAAGAATCATCTTAACTTACATAACTTCATTAGCCTCCCATTTTTAGAGTATTTTATTGCTAAAATCAAGGAGGGAAGAAATTGCAAGGAAATCAATCTCAGGCAAGCTGCCAGTAGGAGGAAGACAGGCAAACCCAGACCTGTGGAAAGTTCAAGGCTAAAGGAATAGCCCTCCAGTTGAGACTTCATCAGAACAATTGTGGGTTTATCATGTTGATAAATGAATGCTTCCTCTCTGCCAGGCACTGGGCTAAACTTGTCATTCCTTAGGTTGAGGCTTAAATGATTTTAAATGAGGACATTAAAGATGAGGGGCTGTGATAACTTGCCCAGTCACACCTGGATTCGAACTTAGTTCTGACAAAATTTGAGCTACTGAGCCTGTGCTGAGACAGGTTGCTCACATTTCTAAACCTATTTTTGACAACTCGTCAAAGAGAAACCTGATGTTTCTAAAATGTATGTAGTCCGCTAGGAAGAAATTGTTTTCTTTTCCCTGAATACTCAGAACTGAGGAATGGAGAAGAAGCAAAATCTTAGTGGGTTTGGGAGAGAAACAAAAGATGTTGGTTAAAAATAAAGCCATCTTGAAATATTTTCTTAAAGTTTTCTTCTCTCCAATTCTGAAAGAGTACACAGCCAAAATTTGTCTTAATAGTGATTACTTTGGATTGAATATTTTTTTCTTTATGCTTTTCTATCTTAGTTTATTTTTTGACTTTGAACCTTAGAATTGGATACTTTTGTAATCAGATAACACTGAAGTAATAGTGTGTGCAGTGATTGCAACTTTCTTTGGATGAATAAAAAACATTCAGCAACATATTATAACGTACAAAAATTGTAAGTCACAGTTCAGTGAATCAAAGCAACATAAAAATCTTTGTGTTACTATACCCCTCGCAGAGTTCAAGCCATTAGCAGGCCAGGAGATCCCTTCCTGACTACTATGGATCACTACCCACTTGTTACTGACCTTGTAACTACTATGCTGATTTCTAAACTATTGAGTTCTGCCTGAGTTTGAGTTTTGTGTAAAGACATTTTTTTTTTTTTTGTGATACGCGGGCCTCTCACTGCTGTGGCCTCTCCTGTTGCAGAGCACAGGCTCTGGACGCGCAGGCTCAGCGGCCATGGTTTACAGGCGCAGCCGCTCCGTGGCATGTGGGATCCTCCCACACCAGGGCACGAACCCGTGTCCCCTGCATCGGCAGGCGGACTCTCAACCACTGCGCCACCAGGGAAGCCCAAGACAACATTTTTTACTCAACATTGCTTGATTGATTCGTGTTGCATTTAACTATAGTTTATTCATTTTCATTATTGCATAATATTAACAGATTTAGCAAATAAAAATTCAATATACCCAGTTAAACTTGAATTTCAGAAAAAAAACCTAAATGTTTTAGAATGTCCCATGCACTATTTGTGATATGTTTAAATTTCAGGTAAGTCATTTAACAATGTAAATAATATCCTTATTTTATCTGGCAATCCTAATTTTATGACTTACAAATTTATCTAATACTCTACTTTTGGAGTGTTTTAGCTTTTGGCTACTGTATATATGTTGCTAAGAGCATTCTTATACATGTATTTTAATTGTTAAGATTTTAAAACAAGTTCTTTCTTTTTCAATACATGAGTATATGCTTTTAATAAAAATGTGATCAAATTATAGTATCAAAGTTTTTCATATTCTGAATGTTAAATATTTTTATTGGGTGGGTAGTATTCTTTCAGGCCACTGGAAATTAAGTTATAGTAAAATTATGGTCCACTTTGTTGGTTATTTAGATACTCAAGCCCAGTTCTAGAAAACTACTCTGTGGAGTTTAAAGAACACTAGAGAAATAAAGGAAAATGAAGAGGTAGTTGCAGAACAAGCAAAATAGAATCAACTTGAGATTTGCTTTGGCTCTTTTCTAAAGAACATAAACATCATTGGAGGTATATTCCCAAGGAAGTAGGAATGGAGAGAAAGAAGCAGGGAAGAAAGGAAGGAAAGCAGTTGAAAGTGGGGCATTACCGAGCTGGCCATGGCTTCAAGGAAACTTTACAGTGGTTGTTTAATCACAGGAGAGGTCCCTGGAGAGGCATCTGGGTGGTAATGCTCTCACATTTCCTGGTTGGAATAATCCACCTTGCTGTTAGGACACTGAGGAAGTCAGAATCTCTGTGGTCACAATCTAGTCCGACCTGGGCAGTGGAGCTGCCTGCGACCCACACAGGAAGGTGAGGAAGGGTTTGCAGGCAGCCATTCCTTGCCTGAGGAGAGAAGGGAACAATCAATTAATGATAGAGGGTGAGACAATGGCTGTGCTGACCTGGGCTTTGCAGTCATAGATGGGCGAAGTCCTCACTGTGGCTGTCCCAGCTGGGAGACCAACCAAGCTTCCAGGGTTCAGAGGGCTAGTGGTGACTGAGCCAGTCTGGTTTGGCACCTACATCAGACCAAATCCAAGAAGGAAGTGTTAGCTGGGGAGCACATGCTGATTTAAGGGGAACACACAATAACATAGGAAACCAAAAACCGGCTGTAGCCATATGAATAGTCACACAAATAAGAAACCCACCCTCTATTTGTATTTCTTTGCTTTAATATAATTTTCCCCAACATTTTATTTTGAGATTGATAAGCATAGAAAAGGCTAAAGAATGATACATAAAATGCTCATGTTCACAACCTAAATTCTACAATTAATATTTTCTTTATTACTTATTTACCATTAATTCAACATATTTAATGCACTCAAGTTAACTTTCAGGATCAGATATCTTACCTCCAAATACTTCACCATGTAATTACCAAAAGGAGTTCAATGTTTGTTTAGTTTTCATTAAAATTTACATTCAGTGAAATACATAAAACTTGAAGTCCTGTGTAATGTAGACTTTAATCATGTGTATTTCCCTCACGACTAATGCTTTGGGACATTTTTTTTTCATGTGCTCATTGGCTATTCCTAGGGCTATCTTGTGAAGTTTCTATTAGAATGTTGTACTGAGTTTTTGTTGTCTTTTATTGTTGAATTTGAAAATTCGTTATATATTCTGAACATTAGTCCTTTGTCAGGTGTATATTTTCCAAATAATTTTCTCCTAGTTTGTGCCATATTTACTCATTTTCTTCATGGTATCTTTTGATGAGAAAGTTTTAAATTTTGATGTGGTTTAGCCTATTCATTTTTTATGTTATTGCATTCTGTGGTTCTGTCTAAAAAGCTTTCTCTCTCTAAGTGCCTATCTCCAAAAAGTCTAAGGGAAAATATAGTCAACTAAACCTTCTAGAAGAAAATTTAGGATAAGTTTAGTTGTATAATCCATCCAAAATTAAGTTTTCTGTAATAGTGTGAGACAAGAATTGAGGTTCATCTTTTTCTAAATGAATTTCTAGTGGGCCCAGCACCATTTATTGAAAAGACTATTCATTTCACTGTGGTGCTTTTGTCAAAACTCTAATTGCAATTAAGTATGGGCCTATTTCTGGGACCTCTATTTCCATTCACCTATATTTGTTGACCATTATGCCAGTGTTTGAGTCCTCAGCTTCACAATCATGGTAGCCATGAAAAATAGGCTAGGATTGGTAGGGCAAAAGGGGATTAATACTCCCTGAAAAGCTCAATTTCTAGAGAATAGTCTTTATTTGGCAAGACTTTGACTTTGCAAAGAATAAGCTCCTGGTGCAGTCAAACTGCCTTTTCCCTAGAGCATTTTTAAAGAACAATTGGCAGCAATCAGTTAACATCACATGGCCTGAGGTGGTGAAAACAGTGGGTATAAATAAGCTGACCAACATTAAGGAAAAGCTGGGAGTAACATGTCTGCAGGGAGTTTGGAAAAAACTACATATTCCTGGGAATCTAGGCCATACACATGTGTAGAGCTGTGCATGCTCCAGCGTTGTGTGCATGCTCAAAGACCTGAGAATCCCTTGCTTCTGGCTGATAAGGAGGCCCTGTATAAGCAGGAGTGAAAGCTAAGTTAGAGTTGTAAATTACCTGCCAGAGCATTGATGACTTGCTTCTAAGCATACACCAAGCCTCTCTGCAGAGGTTGGGGGACTTATTGGTTCAAAGCATTAAGATCTGTTCAGTCATTAGCTGACCACTAAATTAACCAAGCAGAGAGTTCAATGGCCAAACATTTAAAGTGATGGTTCTTCCATTTATCATGCATGGTAAAACCCAGAGGAATTTAAACTGCAGAACCCCGGACTCAATCCTCAGAGATTCTCAGTCAGCACATCTGGGATAGAGTCTAGGGATCTGTGTCATCTTGACTGCTCAGAAGTTTGACTACCTCTTCAATAGGACAAATATAGCACATCAGTGATACAGATGGCTCATGGAAAGTGTTTTTCTAAATGGAACCATAAGTCTCCATTATGATTTCTTAGTCTATGAAGTAAGGGCAAAAGAGTTTTGTTATAATAGGGAGGGAGCTGATGAGAATGATGAGGAAGACTCAGATGATTTCTGCTATGAATATATTGAGGTACTTACAGGCTTTGTGAAGAGATTGGTGGCAAATAGGTAGAGGATAAAGCTATGTCAAACCCCAGACTCACAGGCAATCAGGTAGGGAGCAGTGTTTGAAATTATGGTAAAAATTACCAAAGGGGAATGAACAGGTTCCTGGCTGGCCCACATTAACTTTTTGCTCTGTAAAAGGCAATTAAACACTCCCCTGAGACAGTACTTAGTGAAAATGATGTGCCTTTGAAGGCCTTGGTCCTCAATATCAGGATCACCTGCATGTTCCATTTCTGATTTGCCATTAAAGATAGTCATTTGAAACTGAGGACTAACCTGATTAAAACAAGGGAGGCAGGTTAGGTTTGGCAGAAGCCTAGTCACTTGTTTCAGTTGGTTTTAAACTCCCACTAGCTGCCTTATAGATAAGCAACTGTTACCATAGTGACTTAAAGTTTTTTTTTTCGGAACTTGGAGCTGGACCTTGCTCAGTTCAGACCTGTTGAGAACACCGACCATTCAGCTGGACCTGTGTGTCTGATGGATGACCTTTTGACATTAGAGGCTAAAAACTCTACCTTCATAACTCAAGTTCAGAAAGTGGTGGCCTTAGCACATTCTATGAAGAGCCACGAAGCTCTACTATGCTTCCGCAGCCCACCGATTAATTGACTTTTCCTACCTCAGGTCACCTTTCCCATGCCTCAGACAACCCTGCTTCTTTATCCCATAAATATTCCTAAACCCTATCTTCGGGAAGGTGGACTTGAGATTTGTGTTTGTGTCTCCTCGCTTGGCTGTCATACGAATAAAACTTTTCTCGGCTGCCAACTTCTTTGTCTCCGGGTTTGGCTTGTCATGTGGCCTGCAAATGAACCTCTTTCAGTAACATGTTTGGTGTGCTGGCCAACAGAAAATGTCTAGACGGGACTTTGGTCCTTGGTTCCTCAGTCCCTTGCTGATACTGAGAGCCTGGGGACAAGTCCCAGCAGCTACAGGTGGGGATCACGTGTCCCAGGGACCATCCCTGAGATCTCCCCAATGCAGAGCCACTGACCTTTGGTGTATAGTTTTGCTTTACAGCTGAGAAATGGTTTCTGTGTTTGGAAGACTTCTTGTGAGTGAATAACCTCGTTAAAATGTGCCCGTGCCAAAACTGTCTAATAAGCCTGATAAGATTGTACGCTGGAGTCCCTCCTTGGTGAGACTTTAGTCAGGCTAGAGTCCAGACCCTTGTGTTGGAGTCCCAAAGTCCCTCTATGGGTAGAGGCCCACCCTACCAGAGACAATATGAAAGCTGGGAGCTGCTGAGGTTCTCAAACCTGGGTTAGGGTCATGGAGTTTTAGACTTATTTACCTATGTTTCTCTATGTCTGATAGCCAATTCTTAACAAACAAGACTCTTTGGGGGCTCACTTTCTTAGTGACTGTAGAAAAACTCCCTTAGGAATTAAACTTATGAATGTCTTTTGACTCCAAAGAAAAGAGGCAGTATTCCCTCTGATCTCTTGGAACGTTCCCAAGTGACTGGGGAATTTATGGAGGTGTTGGGGTTCCTGCCCGTGATGTAAAATGACCTCAGAGGAACTCACTTTTAAGAGAACAATCTTTCTGGGCCTTCATCATTCACAGCAAAGCAGTCGGCATCAGCAGCTCCTCTGGGGCTTACTTTCCTGAGTTCTGTTGGCACTGGAAAATTTCTGCAAATACTACCAAGACAGACACTTATAAAGGCTTTGTTTGCTAAGGGCATGTGGAAAAAAACCCTGCAAAATGGGAAATGTTAATTCCATTCCCCCTTGGAGCTCTCTAGGTTGCATTCTCCAAAACTGGACAATGTTTATCTATGAACCCATAAAAAGAAAAAAGATGTTTTGGTAACACCCCATGGCCGGAATATATTTTAAACTCGGGAGAAAACATGGCCTCAAAATGGATCCTTAAATTACAATTTTACAATTAGATTTTGTTAATGGGAAAAAAATGTGATGAAACATCTTATGTTCAACTTTATTGTTCTTGTACTAGAATAGACCAAAGAAAATGTAAGGTTATGGTTCAACAAGAAGGAAAGGCAAAGAAACCTGTTTTGCCTGATTCTAATGAAAAGGAGGATAAC
Source organism: Lipotes vexillifer (assembly GCF_000442215.2). NCBI lineage: Eukaryota > Metazoa > Chordata > Mammalia > Artiodactyla > Lipotidae > Lipotes > Lipotes vexillifer. The sequence continues at coordinate 335,583 of NW_006798890.1, read as the reverse complement.
TTGCTGTCAGTTGTTGAACGTTTTGACTGCTCTTCCTCCACCCGCGTATGGTGGCCTTACTGATTCTGTCACCAGCAAGTGAGCCACAACCCCAGGCTTGGGCCCTGCCCCCCAGTCCTTGGAGGGTTGAAAAATAAGAATGGTCTCCCCCTCTCACACCCATCAAGGTACTCAATTTGGCCAGGGAGCTACCCAAAACCAGGCAGGGCATTATCCATTAAGGCAAGTCCAAGTGGAAGTAGGAACTCTGGGACTGGGCAGCTGATGGGATTGATTTGGGTCCATTCCTCCTTTTCAAATTTGGATTTATTGAATGGAAAGAATATGTAAACTTATTGAGATGACCCAAAAAGAACAAATACCTTTTCTACCCACAACTCAACCTGGGCAAATGTTAGAAACTTAAATTCCCTCCTTATTTCAGAAGAATGTAGAATGAGGATATCCTGAGACACCAGAAAACTTCGATATGACATTCCATGGTCTAAGTGCCTCTGACATACAGAGGAAGTTACAAAGGGGAGCAAGGGGCCTTGGGGAGCCCTATGTCTCAACTGGTCGAAGCTGCCTTTCAAGTTTTTAATGACAGACTAGGTTCAGGAGAAAAGGGAGCCACAAAAGATGAAACAGGCTGCTCTGCTGGTGGCTTCCTTGACACAGGGCAATGTTGGACCAAACTGAGGTTCCCCACAAGGGACCCAGCAGCAGGAAGAATTCCCCAGGGCCCCAAATGGGACCCCACCAATGTGCAGATTGCAAACAGCAGTCATGCTGGAAGAAAGAGTGTCATATCTTGAGTGAAGCTCCTGAATAAGGAGAACTATGGGGGAAATGTCACATGCCTGAGCTGACTGAGAATGACAGTGACAAGGAATAACGGGGCCCAGGGGTTATTTTAAATCCTGCTGAGTCCCTTAATATTTCCCTTATGGAGCCCTGGTTGACTATGAATGTCGGAAGTCAACTTTTTGACTTTCTGATAAATATGGGGGCCACCTACTTGGTTCTAAATACCCTGATTTTCTGAACTTTCTTCTGAGATTATGTTAGTAAATGAAGTGTCTGAAGAAATCCTGAAAAACCCTGAGAGCAACCTTGAGCGTTGCATGCTCTGTTGTTCCAATCCCAAAAGGAATACCCTCATCACTTTTGGAAGAGATACCGCAGGGCATGAGGTGGGAACTATGGACTGAAGGGAGGCTGGGGAGAGCAAAATCAGCTACACCTATATGGGTCAGACTCAGTCCTTGGGCCAAAATTCCAAACTGAAATGCAGTACCCATTAAAGGAAGGGACAGAGCATGGAATTCAGCCTCTGCTAAGAGTCTTTCTTCAGTATGTTAGTGCAACCCCTGCCTGTCTCCTGATAATACTCTAATTTTTCTGGCCCAGAAACCAGGCATAGATGCATACTGGTTGGTATAGGAGTTGAGAGCAATTTATTAAACTGTGGAAGATATTCATCCAGTGGTCCCTAACTCAGGACCACTCTGAAACTCTGAATCCCAAGAGTTGCTTGCTTTTGAATGGGAAGATCTATATACAAGAGTTAAACATCACTACTGCTGGCCAGTACTTGCTCAGGGATTTGAAAGTACCCCCCTCCCATGTATTTGGGATAGTCTTGGCAAAGGATTTGAGGCACCTTTAACAAACTGAGGGAGTTCTGATCCAATATGTAGATGATATTCTGATTGCCAGTAAAACAAAGGACACATTTGACCAGAATATAGTTTTGACTTTGAACTTTTTGGCTGAACAAGGTGTAGGGTGCCCAAGAAAAAGGGACGGATCTCCCAGCCCTCTGTTAAACACTTGGGCTTTGAATTCTCCAAAGGACAGAGAAAGTGGCTCCCTGACAGAAGGGAAGCTCTAGCCAGGGCTGCAGTTCCCACTACCAGGAGACAATTGCAGGGATTCTGGGAACAACCAGGTTCTGCCACATTCCAATCCCCAACTTTGGACTCATAGAGAAAGCCCTTAATGCAGCTCTTAAAGGAGGAGTTAATGAAACTCTAGACTGGACTGGGAAAGCCATAAGTCACTCCCAGTTATCAAAGAAAAGTTATTAACTGCCCTGGCTTTAGGCCTTCCAGATATCAGGAAGCCTTTGACCTGTATGCTCATGAGGGACAAGGAATCAGTCTTGGAGTATTGACTCAATACTTGAGCAGCATAAGGAGACATGTTGCCTATTTCCCAAAACAGTGAGACAATCACTAAGGGACGGCCAGTTTGCCTTCAAGTCATAGTGGCTACTTGTGACCTCTTATGAGAAGCAAAAACAATTTATACTGGGACAACATACCACTGTGTATACCCCTTACTGTACTTCCCCTCTTAGAACAGAAGGGAGGATATTCATCAACCTCAGGAGGTTAGAAGAATATCAGACTATATATATTATTGGATAACCCTAATGTCACTTTGAAGGCAGCCTCAACCTTAAACCCAGCCATGCTGCTTCCCACTAGTAGTGAGGAACATGTACCTGATTATATTCACATAATTGAACAAGTCTATCCCAGCTGCCCCTCCCTGAGAGACTTGCCACTGGAGAATCCAGACCTTGAGCTGTTCACAGTTGAGAGTATCTTTATGGACAAAGGACAACACAGAGTTAGGTATGTGATGGTGACCCATCAATAGAAACTGGAAGTAGAAGCCCCCCACAAGGTACGTGTTCACAAAAGGCCCAAATTATAGCACTGACCAGAGCCCTCCATCTAGGTAAGGATAAGAGAGTATTTTTCACTGATTCTAAATATGCTTTTTCAGTGGTCCATGCCCATGGGGGATTTGAAGTGAGAGAGGACTGTTAACTGCAGGGAAGAAGGACCTTAAACATGTGAAAGACATTTTAAACTTATTAGAAGCTGTCATGGAAGAAAAGAACTGGCCATTGTACATTGCCCAGGGCATTCAAGATCAGACTGATCGCTTAAGAGAAAAATCAAGCAGAACGGGCCAGGAAGCTGGTGGCAAGGACCAAAACACATAGATCCCCATGTTGGCCCTGACTCCTGATGTGGATTTGACAATACGTTATCCAAAGTATTCTCCTGAGGACTTAGGAAGGGCCAATGAATGGGGATTTGATTGGAGTTCTGACCATCTTCAGGACCCCTACTATAGGTACAGCAAGGAAGGATGGATTTATAATGTACAAGACCCTGTATCTGAACATCATCTGGAGGATGTCATAAATTTTATACACCAGAGCACCCACTATGGGAGGGACGCCACCCTCTACTGGATTCAGAAATTCATTATAGGACCAAACATGCAAAGGACTATTCAAAAGTAATACAGAAATGAATGGTATGTGCTATAAACAATCTAGAAACTGGGCCACATCAAGTAATCAGAGGAGTTCAGGCCCGAGGCACTGGACCTGGAGAAAACTGGCTGATTGACTTACTGTGATGCCAAGAACATCTGGAAATTTTAGGCACATACTAGTATTTATGGACAGTTTCACTGGCTGGGTAGAAGCTTTTCCTTCTGGTCCAAAAAGGCTTTCCAGGTTGCAAAATCCTTACTAAAAGAAATAATTCCTAGGTTACCTGCTTCAGGTGAGGTGGCCCCTAAAAGTAATCTCTAATTTAGCCCATAGGAAATGTTATATGGGAGCCCTTTTCTATGTTCTAGAATTGATTTAGGAGACCCAGAGAGAACTGATATCTTAAGGAACTAGATGCTGTCTGGTATGTACCATTATTGGGAGCTACTGTAACTGCTTTATATCAGTTTGCTTCCAGCAGGATGATGTGTCTCACAGATGCTCTTCTGTCCAACTTATGTCCTGGAGACTGGGTTCTACTGAAATCGTGGGAAAATAAGCATTTAGAAAACCAGCTCTATCCTTGCTGGACCAGAATTTGAGGTCCTACTCGTGACCCATTCCTCGGTGATATTAAAAATGAGTCAAGCCATGGATTCATCACACTTGAGTTAAGTTGGCTGCACAAGGATCATCAGTGACACCTCTTATCTACAGAAACATCACAGAGAACAGGACCCATGCTGTAGGAGAACAGCACGACCGTAGTCATCCCAACATTGGCTGGCTCCACACCTCCCTGAATGGACAAGTGAACCCCTGATTGGTCTCAAGTTGCTATTCAGAAGGCAGTCTCCTAAATCAACGAGTAACTCACTTGTTAGATTACTTTCTTGACTCTTCTAAATCCACATGTTGAAGTAGAAAAATGCCCTTCTCTTTTTTGTCATGCTTCCTTGTTGGCTTTGACCCCTCCCTTCCTCCCCCCTCCCCCAGCTTGGAAGGACAATTCAATGACTAGGATTTCCCAAGCATTGGCAAAGGCAGGTAATCTTTCTCAGTGTTGGATATGTCATCCAAAACCACCTTCCTCACATGATCATACTATTCCCTTTTTTGTGCCTGTAAAAAATTTTTTCAGCAGCCCTAAATTTACTTTGACATAAAAGCAAAAGCCTACAAGTGTAACCAATAAAGTTAGGATGGTTATTCAAGGCCCTTTATCTTCTGTTCCTTGTTTATTCCTAACTCCCTCTCGCCCCCAACCCAGACTAGGATAATGATCTCTGGAGAAAAAAATGTAAACCAAAAACTTACTCCCACCAAAACCAGACTTTTTCTGATGGGAAAACTAGGCTTTTCTGTTTACTAAATGGCATTATTCACTTCTCTCCCCATTGTCCCCTGTTCTTATTTTCTAGTCCAGGAATGGTACACTCCAACATCAGGTTACAGGTTCTCTCAATTTTGTCAAGGTTTCAAAATGGAGACATTATATTTTCAAGGAGTAGAGGCCAACCTACTCCCCTATCAAGCTGTAAACTACACTACTCTTCATGTGTAACTCAGTGACCACTAGCTTGAGCAAGTTCTAGACCGTGTCCGTAAGAATGAGAGACTCAATTCCAAAATATGTCTGACATTTTCTGTGCCTCCTTAGGACACATCTTTGCAGTTCCAGTGATCACCTTAGGGTCTATACATATTGAGACAATTGGAGAAGTGGAGGCACCTCCCTACTAGTGTACTTAGTCACTCCCTTTTCTGTCCATGAGTCCAATGAGACTTAGCATTCGACTAGTTCTTTTGAATTGTTCTCAAGAATAAAAAAGGTTGCTTACTTACCTGGATATCAAGAGGATGGCTTTCCGTACATGTTTTGTAGAGTACTTTTACCACGGTGGGGAGTCAGATCACATGAGCAACTGATTGGGACCTTTTCCATTACCCTAGGCATAATAGCACATGAAACTGCCTTAGGTACTGCTGCCCAACAGAAGGAAATTGTCTTTCTAGACAAGGTAGTCCTAGATAACCACAGAGCTTCAGATGACATCCTGGCTGAACAAGGTGGAGTTTGTGCTGTTGCTAATACCTCCTGCTGTACATACTTTAATGCTTCTACTGAAATAGAAACCCATATAGGCAAAATAAGACAACAACCTACTTGACTACAACAGGCATCCCCAGAAGTGCCAGGTCCAGACCGGTTTTCAGGGTAAAGCTCCTGGATTCCACAAGGGGAGATCTAATCTTCAGCTACTATTAAAACTTGGGTTATTGATACTTCTCATCCTTTTAGTCCAGTATTTGCTTATAAAATGAGCTCTTAGATGTTGTACTGAACAAGGCAGGACAATTCTAATAATGTAAAATGTCAACCTGAAACCTGGAGCCAGAGACTATTTCCAAGTGAATGCTAAAGAGTTTCATTCCTCAAGCCCTTGTTAGGCCTAAGCCCTTTGCCACCAGGATGTAGCCAGAGGGGTCGTTTGTTCATTCCTCATTCTTGAGGGGTTCAGGGAAAGACAAGGGCACACCAAAACCCAGAGCTAACCTGATTAGGCCCACCAAAACTAAACTGCCTCTCTTGCTTTTAGATGATTTTAAGCTAAACTCCCACTAGCTTCCTTATAGTAACACCTCTGATACTTGGGTCCCTATAGTAACCCTTGCTCAAGTTGCTTTTCAGGAACTTGGAGCTAGATCTTGCCCAGAGCAGACAGGTTGAGACCACTTGCCATTCAACTGGGCCTGAGTATTTGATGGATGACCTTTTGACCACTGGGGGCCAAAAGCTCAGGTGTGCTACCACCACACATTTTTCTAAACTTGTGTCTTATGAAAAGCCATGAAGCTCAAGCAGTCTTGCACACACCACCTATTACCTCACTTTTCTTACCTCCAATCACCTTTTCCCATGTCTCAGACCATCCTGCCCCTTTACCCTGTAAAGTTTTTTAAACCCTGTCTTCAGGGCCATGGCTGGAGTTGAGATTTGTTTTCATGTCTTCTCCCTTGGCTGCCTCATGAATGAAACTCTTCTCAGCTACCAAACTCTACTTGTCAGCATTTAACTTGCTGCTTCTCTGGTAAATGAACCTGGTACAGTAACAAATTACACAAACCAGGCAGCAGAAAAAGTCAACATAGATCTTTGCCATGGCTTGTCACCCCTTGTTCATACTGAGAGCTGCTGTGGATGAGTCACAGCAGCTGCAAAGGTCAGGGAGGAATCCCTGGTACCCAGGACCATCCCCAGGATTTCCTTAGTACAGAGCTGCCCACCTTTGGTACCCAGTTTCCCTTTGTAGCTGAGAAACAGTTTCTGTGTTTGGAAGATGTCCTTTGGGTGAGTAACCTTGTTAAAATGCACCAGTTACTAAATTGTCTAATAATCTTGTCAAGATTATAGGTTAGAGTCCCACCTTGGGCAGACTTTTGTCTGGCTAGAGTCTGGACCCTTGAGTTGGAGCCCCAAGGCTAGGGTGGAGGGTTAGAGGCCCACCCTATGAGAGAAACCATGGAAGATGGGAGCTTCTGAGCTTCTCAAACCTGGGTTAGAGTCCCAGAGCTTTGGCCTTGTTTATCTATGTCTGTTTCTGATTGTCTTATTTGTTCAAAATTGGCTGTTTAGGGGTCGAATTTCTTGGTGAGTGTAATAAAACTGAGGAAATAACTTTAGGAGGGTTCTTTGACTCCAAAGAAAAGAGGCATTGTTCCCTCCAGTCTCTTGGGAAGTTCCAGGTGACCAGGGAATTTATGGAAGTGTTGGGGCATCTGCCTGTGACGTGTAACAACCTCCTAGGGACTCTTTTTTTTTTTTTTTTTTTTTTTTTTTTTTTTTTTTTTTTTTTTTTTTTTTTTTTTTTTTTTTTTTTTTTTTGCGGTACGCGGGCCTCTCACTGTTGTGGCCCCTCCCCTTGCGGAGCACAGGCTCCGGACGCTCAGGCTCAGTGGCCATGGCTCACGGGCCCAGCCGCTCCGCGGATGTGGGATCTTCTCGGACCCAGGCACGAACCCGTGTCCCCTGAATCGGCAGGCGGACTCTCAACCTCTGTGCCACCATGGAAGCCCAGGACTCTCTTTTAAGAGAACAATTCTTCCGGGCCCTCATTATTCCCGGCAAAGCAGTCAGCATAGGCAGCTCATCTGGGGCTTACTCACCTGAACTTTGCTGGTGCTGGAAAATTTCTGCAAATACTACCCAGTCAGACACTTACAAAGGCTGTGTTTGCTGCAACTGGATGGAAAAAGCCCTCCAAAATGGGAAACGTTAATTCCATCCCCCTTTGCAGCCCTCTAGGTTGCATTATCCAAAACTGGGCAATGTTTAGTTATCAACCTGTGAAAATAAAGAAGATGATCTTTTTTGTAATACCACTTGGCCACAATATTCTTTAGACTCCAGAGAAAAATGGCTTTGAAATACAATTTACAATTAGATTTAAATAGTAAATAAAAAGAAAAATGAGGCAAAAAATCTTTTACAGATAAATCTTTTATGTTCTTGTACCAGAATAAATGAGAGCAAATAAAAGATTATGTTCCAAAAGAAAAGAGAGAGACCTGTTTTGACGGATTCTAATGAAAAGGGGGAGGACTTGCTGTCAACTCAGTTGAACCCTCAGACTGCTCCTCCTCTATCCCCATATGGTGGCCCTGTTGACTCCCCATCATGACCTCAGGCTTGGGCCCCCTTCCCCAATCCCTGAGGGTCCAGAAATAGGAATGGTCTCCCCCTCTTATCCCCGTAAGGGTACTCAGTTTGGCCAAGGAGCTACCTAAAACCAGGCAGGGCATTATCCATTAAGGCAAGTCCCAGTGGAGGTATGAACTCTGAGACTGGGCAGATGATGGGGTTGATTTGGGTCCATTCCTCCTTTTCAACTGTGGATTTATTGGATTGGAAAATGCCAACTTATCCAAATAACCCAAAGAGAACCAAAAAACCTTTTCAACTCACACCCCAACCTGGGAAGATATTAGAAATTTATTAAAATCCCCTATTTCAGAAAAATGTAGAATGGTGCTAGAAAAAGCTAGGGAAGAGGCAGACTGGCTTCATGCAGATACCCCCTGGCAACCTGGTGTGTGCTGCAGCAGTGGATCTTAATTGGGATGTGAATGCAGGACGTAGACCAAATTGAACATTTACAATTACATTACATATTCTTGCAGGACTATAAAAAGGGGTGCCCCAAATAGAGAAGTCCTATAAAGTACAGGAGGAAAACAAAAGCCAAAGGAGTGTTTAGAGTTTCTCGAAAGATTCTTTGAAGCCTATAGTCAACACACCAGTTTTATATATATATATATGTATATATATATATATATATATATACCAACTATATATATAAATATATACCAAATATATATATATATCCTGTGACACCAGAGAACTCCAATATGACATTCAGTCGTCTAAGTTGCCCTAACATATAGAGGAAGTTACAAAAAGTAGAAGGAGCCTTGGGGAAGCCTACGTCTCAACTGGGTGAATTTGCCTTTCAAGATTTTAATAACAGAGACCAGGTTCGGGAGAATAGGGAGCCACAAAAGATGAAACAGGCTGCTCTGCTGGTGACTGCCTTGATTCAGGGAAATGTTGGGCCAAACTGAGGTCCCCCACAAGGGACCCAGCAGCAGGAAAAATTTCCCAGGTCCTTATGTGGGACCCCACCAATGTGCAGATTGCAAACAACAGTCACGCTGGAATAGAGTGTCATATTTTGAGTGAAGCTCCTGAAGGTGGTGAACTATGGGGGAAACACCACATGCCTGAGCTGACTGAGAAAGACAGTGACCAGGAATAATGGGGTCCAGGGGTTCTTTTAAATCCCACTGAGTCCCTTAATATTTCCCTTATGGAGCTCCAGTTAACTACAAATATGAGAAATCAACTTTTGACTTTCTGATCAATGTGGGGACCACCCACTCCGCTCTATATACCTTGTTTTCTAAACTTTCTTCTTAGACTATATTAATAACAAGTGTCTGGAGAAATCCTGACAAAGCTGTTTCTGCAGCCTTTAGATTGTCAGATGAGGAAGACTCATCTGAAGCATAATTTTCTGTACATGCCTGCATGTCCCATTCCTCTTCTAGGAAGAGATTTACTAACCAAATTAAATGCAAGTGTTACCTATGCACCTGGACAAATGGACACCAAGTATCACCAGGGCAGGCTTGCGCATTGCAAGCTCGGTTGCTACAACTCCAAAAGGAATAGCCTACAACATTCATGGAAAAGACACTGCAGCATGTGAGTCCAGAAGTATGGACGGAAGGGAGGCGGGGAAGAATGAAAACAGCTGTACCTCTACAGGTCAGACTCAGTTGAAGGAAGGGGGCAGAGCAAGGGATTCAGCCCCCGCTAACAGCCTTCCTTGAGTATGACTTAGTGTGTCCCTGACGGTCTCCTTATAATAGTCCAATTTTAATTTTCCAGCAGCCAGGCATAGATAAATACAGGTTTGTACAGGATTTAAGGGCAATTAATCAAATTGTGGAAGATATTCAGCCAGTTGTACCTAACCCATACACTCTGTTCACCATGGACTTCAAAGTAGTGAGCAAAGAGAAGTTCCCAAAGATGCCTTTTCCTGCATATCCCTGAGCTTTAATTCCAAGAGATTTTTGCTTTTGATTGGGAAGATCTAGATATAAGAGTTAAACCACAGTACTGCTGAAACTACTTCCTCAGATATTTGAAAGTGCACTTACTATATTTGGCAAAGTCTTGACAAGGAACTTGAGAGCCATTTAACTAAATGAGGGAGCTCTTCTCCAATATGTAGATGATATTCTGATTGCCAGTAAAACAAAGGACACCTCTGACCAGAATATGGTTTTGAATTTGAACATTTTGGCTAAGCAAGGTGTAAGGCGCCCAAGAAAAATGGACAGATCTCCCAGCCCTCTGTTTAATACTTGGGCTTTGAACTCTTACAAGGACAGAGAAAGTGGCCACTGACAGAAGGGAAACTTTAACGAGCATTACAGTTATCTCCTGATGGTGGGAACTGCAGGGATTCTGGTAATGACCAGGTTCTGCTGCATTCCAATCTCTAAATTTGGACTCATAGCAAAAGCCTTTTATAAAGCTCTTAAAGGAGGGGACTATGAAACTCTGGACTGGGGAATGCCATAAAGGTACCTGTGTCTATTCAAAGTGACAATGGCTGAACCTTTGTGGCAAATATAACTCAAGCATCTGGTGGCTTAGATATTGGTTGGAAATTATGCACTTGGTGGCAATTGCAATCTACTGGCAAAATGGAGAAGATGAATCACACTCTTAAAGAATTTAGTTAGGATTTGTCAAGAGACAAATTTGCCTGGGATTAAGGCCTTACCAAGGACCCTGCTTCGGGTGATGGTTGCTCCTAAAAGCAATCTCTATTGAGTCCCAGTGAAATGTTATATGAGAGCCCCTTTCTATGTTCTAGAGTTGATTTAGGAGACCAGAGGGTACTGGAATCAAGGAACCAGACACTGTCAGGTATGTACCATCATTGTGAGCTACTGTAATGGCTCTACCTAAGTTTGCTTCTAACAGGTTAATATTTCCCACAGATGCTCCTCTGTACCACTTCTGTCCTGGAGACTGGGTTCTACTGAAATCATGGAAAAATAAATAAGCATCCAGAAAAGCAGCTCCATCCTCACTGGACCACAGTTTGAAGTGTTACTAGTGACCCATTCCTCAGTGATATTAAAAATGAGTCAAGCCATGGATTCATCACATTGAATTAAGTGTCTCCACAAGGATCCTCAGGGTCACAAGGTCCTATTTACGGAACACTCACAGGGAACGGCAACCACCCTGTAGGAGAACATCACAACCGTCATCATCCCAACTATGGCTGGCTCCACACCCCAGACACTGACCTCCCTGAATGGTGAACCTCTGATTAGTCTCAAACTGGTATTCAGAAAGCAGTCTCCTAAAACAAGGAGTAACTCCCTTGTTTGATTACATGCTTGATTCTTCTAAATCCACATGTTTAACTAGAAATATGATTGCCTTCTCCTTTTTGTCATGCTTCCTTGTTGTCTTTGACCCTACGCCCCCTCCCCCAGGCTTAGAAGGACAATTCAATGATTAGAATTTCCCAAGTGTTGGCAAAAGCATTTACTTTCTCAAGTTGTTGGATAATGTCATCCAAGCCTTTCTTCTGCACATGATCATACTGATCACCCTTGGTTGTGCCATTAACACATTTTTCAGCTGTCCCTCACTTTACTGTGACATATACTCAAAAGCCTACAAGTGTAACCTATAAAACTAGAATGGTTACTCAAGGCCCTTCATCTTCTGTTTCTTGTTTCTTCCTAACCCTCCCTACTCAGACAAGGATAATGGTGTCTGGAGAAAGTGTAGAAACAAAAAGTTTAAACTGCCATCAGAACCATATCTTTTCTGTTGCGTAAACTAATGGCATCTAGTAAAGAAATGAGCCTACTCAGTTCTCATCCCTGGCTTATTTTCTAACCCTAGAGAGGTACACCCCAACATCAGATTACGGGTTCTCTCAATTATGTGAGGTTTCCAAAAGCAAGACTTGGTATATTTTCAAGGAATGGGTCAACCTACTCCTCTCTCAAGCTGTAAAATATAGTACTCTTCATGGGTACTAACTCGTAGTGAGCCCTAACTTGAATAAGTTCTAGACTCTCTTCTCAAGAATGAGACATCCAATTTGCAAAATATGTCCGTCATTTTCTGTGCTCTCTCAGGATACATCTTTGCAACTCCAGTGATCAACTTTGGGCCTATACACGTTGAGACAATTGGATAATTGGTGGTACCTCCCTACTAGGGTACTTAGTTGTTCCTTTTCTGTCCGTGACTCCAATGAGACTCAACATTGGACTAGTTCTTTCAAATTGTCCTCCAAATTAAAATGGGCTCCTACCTACCTGGGTATCAAGGGGATGGCTTTTGGTACATGTTCTGTAGAGCACTCTTACCATGGTGGGGAGTCAGATCATATGAGCACATGATTAGGAAACTTTTCATTACCTTAGGCATAATAGCACATGAAGATGCCTTAGCTACTATGCCCATCAGAAGGAAATTGTCTCATTAGACAAGGTAGTCCTAGATAACCACAGAGCTCTGGATGACATCCTGGCTGAACAAGGTGGAGTTTGTGCTGTTGCTAATACCACCTGCTGTGCATACATTAATGCCTCTACTGATGTAGAAATCCATATAGGCAAAATGAGGCAACAAGCTACTTGGCCACAACAGGTATCCCCAGAAGTGCCAGGTTCAGATTTGTTTTCAGGGTGAAAGTCCTGGATTCCACAAGGGAAGAAAATCTATTCTTCAGGGACTGTTAATGCTTGGTTATCTATACTTCCCATCTTATCTATATGTTGACCTGGTATTTGCTTATAAAACATGCTTTTAACTGTTGTGCTAAAGCTGTTGAATGAGGAATAAGACACGACAATTCCAATAATATAAAATGTTAGCTGGGAAACAGAGACTATTTCCAAATGAACGCTAAACAGTTTTGTTCCTCAGACTCTTGTTAGGCCTATGCCCTTTGCCATCAGGAAGTAGTCAGAGGGGTCTTTTCCCTGAATCCCTCAAGACAAATGAACAAAGACAAGGGGGCATTAAAACTCAGGGGTAACCTGCTTAGGCCTGCCAAACCTAACCTATCTCTCTTCCTCTTAGTGGATTTTAAACTGAACTCCCATTAGCATCCTTATTGTAAAATATATTGGATATATGGGTCACTATAGTAAGGATTGCTTAAGTTGTTTTTCAGGAACTTGGAGTTTGTTCTTGTGCAGTTCAAACCAGTTGAGACCTGGATCATTTAAGTGGCCTGTGTGAATGTCTGATGGATGACCTTTTGACCTCAGAGGGCCAAAGGCTCCACTCTCAGAACACACCTTTCTCTGATCTTGTGTCCCATGAAGAGCCATGGAGCTCGACAGTGCTTGCACAGACCATCAGTCACCTCACCTTTCTTACCTCCAATCACCTTTCCCCAGACCTCAGACCATCTTACCTCTTATCTCATACATAGCCTAAACCTGATTTTTGAGAAGGTCCATTTGAGATTTGTTTTTGTGTCTTCTCAGCTGCAAACCTCAGTGTCGAAGCGTTTGGCTTGCTGTGCATTTGGCAAACACAACTGGTTTGGTAACAATTTCATGCTAATCTCATTTCTAAAACAGTTGTGAATTGATTACATAATTTCCTTTAACTTTTATTGTAAATGGCTATTTCAAGTGATTTTCCTTAACGTGTAGCTTAGCAAGAATCATTGCTCTTCAGTCATAAAATTTTAAATGTAGATTTTATTCAGACACTGTTTTGAGTTTAAAGTTTCCTTCTATAATATTTTTATTATAGAATATGATAGGTACACATAAAACATGTGTGTGGTTGTTGCAAATCAGTTTCTCAAGAAAGCAGGCTGAGGTGGAGATTTGTTTGCAGAATGTTTCCTGGGACGTGCTCTCAGGAGCAATGCCCATTGGGGGAGGAGAGGAAGCAGAGTGGGGCAGAGGGAGAAGTGGATCTATGCTGTAGTCACCCCAAAGGCTTTAGCCAATCCTACAGAGAATTCTGATCTGGAATGACTTTTCAGAGTCAAACTGAAGTGGAGCAAGAGTCCTGGTACTTTTGTATCTATTCTTAACAGTCACTGAATGCAGGCTGGCTCAGGAAGTAAGTATGATCCTGGGCTGGTAGCTCTTTTCAGCCAAGGGCAAGGTGAAGATTCAGCTGGACGTATTTAGCTGGCAACATTTCCAGAAGCTGAGGGAATTATGTCTAATCCTGAATTGGGGGTGGGTGCGAGAATGGGGCATCCAGATGGGACAACGTCCACTATAGTTCAATCCACATGCTACTTGGATGAAATTGCCTCATAAGGTCTGGAAGAAGATTCTGTCTTCTTCCCTTAGGGAACAGAAGCGTTAGTAGAACCTACAGTCCCTGCATCTGGTCTCAATGACATCAATGATATTTATTATACAATTCCTCCCACCCCCTTCTAGATTTCCCTCACCCTTGACTAGCTCCTCTGCTGACCTTTTTATTTAAGCTACAATAGGGTAGTAGTGGTGGCCAAAGCCCTGCTGGCAGGAAAGACTGAGGGTCCTCTGTGTCAGGTTACCATGCCCTTCTCAGGCTGGGGTTGTTATATCTGCCTTTTCACCATCACAATTTATCAAAGAAATACCAAGAAGTGCCCAAGTTGTCAACTGGGTTCCATACTTATTGTATTCATTTTGTACCAGCAGCCCTACCTTCTCCTGACAATCAGGTCCAGGATGTTAACTCTTCTTGCCTGCTGATCTCTTAGCACCAGGGCATGGAAGTTGTTTTGTGCCAGCCATAGCTTGAGATATAATGGGATTCTTGCTGTGTTCACTAATGGAAGCACTACCATTGGGGCAACCATGTTCCCTTCTACAGAACTCAAAGTTGCAAAGACTAGAAATACAATTTACCAACTTTAGTAATTAGGAGAGATAGAAATGGGGTCACCTTTACTTTTATCCCTTGGCTCCTGGGCCCAAGGATTTTACCTATTGGTGATATAGCACCATACCATGGTTGTTGATTTATTTGCACATGCACTCTGGTGATGGGGTACCAACCTCCAGCATGATCGTTTTTAAGCTGGGCTCTCAGCTGTACTTTACACAGGCCATTCCATCACTTCATCAAGCCTGGAGCTCTGGGTGGTACAGTATGGTATAGGACCAAGAAATCCCATGGTCATATGCTCACTACTATCCTACTTTGCTATAAAGTGGCTCTCTTACTCCATGTAATATTCAAGATTCTCTGCCACTGGATCAAATACCCTGTAGGCCCTAGGATAGGAATACTGGTCAAGGCCCTGCTGGCATGAAAGGCAAATCTATGCCTGGAATATGTGTCCATTCCTGTCAAAATGAACTGCCAAATGACCGGTTGGTCTCCAGAGATGTTGCCATATTCTGTGGCTGGTATTTTGTATGTTGGGCAGAAGCAGTAGCTAGACCAGCACTGGTGAATGGAAGTCAGTGATTTTGGATTCATGCACAGTTTCCATCTCTGTCATCATAAATAATCCACTCATGTGCATATTGGTAAAGCATTGAGGTCAATGATGTGAATGGTTCTTGTCAACTGGCAGAACCATTCTGTCTACCTTATTGTGTAGTGTTCTGCGGTAGATGCCTTTCTCGTGGGTGTTAATACAAAGGTCCTCATCATTATGCCCACTCCCATATATATGTCCACATGCCTCTTCCCCAGAACTCTTTGCCCCCTTGTCTTCTAGACTTTGTTTCCAGGCCCTACATGAGCTACCCAGGTCGTTTGTCACGATTCATGATTTCATGTATATTCTGAGTTCCTTCTTTTTCCAAAGCGTTAATCTAGGTACACCACTCAAAGCCCTGCCTACTTGGAGGTTTTCTATCCCTAGTTTCTGAGTTTAGCTGGATATAGTAGCAGTCCTTTGTTTTAGCTGCATATGAGATGACATATTTGGGTGCAACCTTCCATCATTTTACTTTTGTCATCTGGTGAATAAATCCCCTACATGTCTATAGATGTGACTTGAAGGAGAGGTATAGTGAAACGTCTGTGGATGACATGACAGTCTGGGCCACATAATTGTATAGCTTACTTATGTTTGGTCCTGGATGTACAAGTTCCATTTCATGATAGATTACTGCTAACCTACCTGAATTTGTGACTTGCTGAATCTGACAGACCCCATCAGGATGGACAGTTCTGGCCACAGACTCCCCTGGGGTCCTGGGATAAGATGCTTAATTTCTACTAAGTTCAGCTGAATACTAAAAGCTATTTTCAATGGTACATAGTTCTCTGATACAGGAGGCCTGGCCTTGTTCTATGCTGTGATTTTGCTAGACCATGCCATTAATTCTACATATTTTTCCTTCATCATAGATACCACTAATACCATAGGACATGCCAGATTGTATGGCCTAAGCAGCAGGGCCCTTTCCTACTCCAGGCACCATTCAAAGCTGGCAGCCTTTTCTGTCATCTGATATATAGACCAGAATGTTACTACCAAAGGAGCATATACTGCCTCTGGAACATGAAGAGGTATATCAGCCATTGATTGTATTTCTTTCTTCATGGTGAAGATGATCCTTTACTTTGAGGCTATACCCTGCAAGCCACTGGACTCCTAAAAACCTCACTGAAATGGTAGTCTCTTGAATCTTCCTGTGTTTTAAACTCTTACCCTCTGGTGTGCCTCCAATATATTTTCCACTTCTAGTTTATCTGGGCCAATTGTGATGTCATCAATATAGTATAGAAAAGTAATGAAATGTTCTGCAAAATTTCCAGATGTATCAGTCTTTTCAGACTATTTTGACAGAAGGTAGAATAGACATAGCCTTAGGAAGACAATTATATACACGGATAGCCTTGCTGCAGGCCTTTGTACCTGAGGTGGTAATAACCAGCTATAGCAAAATACCTCATCTAATACTGAATTGTATTTAAGTAATCCACTTTCTCCAGGAACTTTCTTCAGAAACCTGGATTTCTAGGGACCAGATTGACAGTTTAAGGGAAATATGTTGGAAAGATGCATTTGTTCTGTTTTTTTATTTTTTAGTGGTGGTACAATTTCTTTCAAGGATGTAATATTTGGCCATTAGAGATGAGCTTTAGAAACTTCCCTTTTGTCACTTCCCTGATGTAAGTTCTTACCCAAGTTAAGAAAATGGTATTAGGGTTCTGCCAATGACCAAATATATTCATTGCATTTACACAGTCAGGTCCAGGGAATTGATCATTGATTGGGTAGGTCCATGGATACTGAGTCTGTCAGGACTCAATTATCTGACCCAACATGTAACCTAACATGAAAATGATTATGCTTTGTATCTCCAAATATCAACATTGTGAGGGCCAGAATGCATCTCTAGTAATTTACAAGAGGCTCTTACTTCCTACAGTAAAAGAGCAGAGGCCCAGAAGCTAGCTTAGAGACAAAGCTCAAAACACATTGCATGCTCAACTATAGCAGGTCTCTATGCTAAGGTGAGGGCTCTGTTTGGAAAAACATGGGGCCCTGAAACATCAGATGGGGATATCTGTGTGGGTCCTTAATGATTTTAGCTCTTCAAACTCCCCTGAGCCTTGAGAACCAAGGAGGAATTGCCTCTCAAACATGCACCTCACAAATTTACTTCTCCACAAAAAGAATAGTCCCTGTAGATGTGCTGCTTATATTTCCTTTCAAGAGAATGATATACAAGGAGATTAGATGGTGTGGACACCCTCCAGCTGCTGTCTCTCCCAACTGCAGGATCCATACAAGCAACAATCTTTTTGGGATGCTCCCAGCTAAGGACTGAGCATGGCATGGTTATAGGAACATTGCCATTCCCCTCTGGTGCAGGACTCTTATAGGCAAATTTGAGAAAATTTTGGCCAGTGGGGAGCCCCAGTCAGAACTGCACTGTAGTCTGTCTCCTCTTATCCAATCCTCCTTTCTTTTTCTCCTGCTTCAGATGTCAGACCTGCACTGCATTTCAAAGTCTCTTCCCCTTAACTCCTGCTCCCATATCCCTGTTATCCTTACAGTTTTTCCCAAAGTATTTCCATTCAGTGCCTGCTTCTTGGAGGAGCCGAACAAACACGCTTCCTCTAATCTTATGGATGCTGATTTTGACATGTCTTCTCAGATGATTTGAACTTTCTAGGTGACATATCTTGTTACCTGGCTTTTAGATAATGCCCAGGCTGGCTGACCTAGGAACACTTGTCAATTCTCACATTAACCACACTCAATTCCTCTGTGTCAACCCATCTAAGCCTCACAGACATGGGAGGTAAAAGATGATTAAAGACCATGTCAGCATGCCCCAAGATCCTATTACTCTCAAACAGCCCCAGAGATATACTAAGAGTCTCTTAATATTTTCTACTAAGGCTTTCACTCAGTGATTAGAGTCAGAACAGTACAAGAAACAGGACAGACAAATTCAAGTGATCACAGTGTCATACTTAAAAGCAGCTTATGTACAGCCATAGATTAAGCTGTTCGAGGGTGAAAGGCTGGTAACTTGTATGTAGGATTGATGGGCATGAACCAACTCCTTTCCTCAGGTCCAAGGCTTTGATGATCAGGACTTTGGAAGAATAAGTGGACACTCTAATACAAGTGTGGGAACCATTATCTTTTTGTACGTAATTCTCTTGAATCTCACAGACCTACTTCAGAGAGGGCATTGATGAGGGTCTAGCTGCTTCTGAGATCCATCTCTATACTAGTGTTGAGGTCATGCCTGCCAAGGGCTGCTTTCCAGTGACAACAGGGCTGGGCCACTAAGGCCCACCCACTTTGGGGGATTCATGGGACCCTGCTAGGAGGAGTGGGACAAGAAGCAGTCTCCAAGACTAGATTTTAGAATTGGATCACTTACCAACTTGCTGGTAATAATGTCCTAATCTCTTTCCTTAGGTGGACAAAAGATAATAGGAACGTCTCCTGCCAATGGCTAACTCTCACCGTGGCAAATTGGGAGAATGTGTGAGAAGAGAGTACATTAAATGGTCTTATGTACCAGAAATCTTGCATGGAATCTCATCTAGACCTACCAATCATTTACCAAAGTCCTGATGGTCTTGTCTCCCTAACATGATACTATTCTGTTCCCTTTAAGGTTTTGTGATTAAACCTGGGACCAATGCTTCTAACCCATCTAGGATGTACTGCAGCCTGCCAAAACCTCAGCCCACTCACAGCCTAAATTTGAACTGAGCTAGTATCTCTCTCTTCAACTCCTGATTACAACTTTGCCACTAATAAGACAAGAAAAGGGACAATTGAACGTGAGTCCAGGACCAACCCCAGCTTCAACCTAGGTCTTTTTCCTTAAGGCCACCTTTGATACTTTTATTTCTCAGATTCTTGGAGAGCTTCAGGCTTCAAAGTGAATGGACTTGGCCACCACACTATAGGATGATTTTTGTTGCTTCTTTAAGACAAGTATTTATTGGTATTTAATGCTTTCTTAATATCTAGGATTCAAATATATAGGATATATAATATCTACAATATACAATGTTAGTTTTTGATAGCTTAGAGTATGGTCAACATTTAGCTTAAACTGCAAGGTATTGCAGAGAGCTCTAGAAAACATTCCTGAGAAATACTAGTAATTATGGTTCCGATGACATATTCCCAAGTGGAACCTGAAGGTTAAAACTGTTTCATTCTCAATAATCTTTCTGCAGACGCCTTTTCAAACTCAATGAGAGAATTGTCTATGGGTAATTTTTGCCCTGCTAATCAACAATGGCCTGGGTGAGAATTTCTCAAAGCTGTCCTGAACTGAGACTCCTACTCAGTATTTCTCTCACATTCTCCTAGCCAATGAAAGAGTACAGCAGGGTAACTGCAGCCTGGCCACTCCTGTGATTCAGGACTTGATTTGGGGCAATCATAGACTGTAGTATACATCTGAAAAAGTTTTTGTTCAGCCAATGGGGAATCTAAGTCAAAGTCTCCTGTGCAATTCTCCTTCTTTCTCTCTCCTGTTTCATGTAACAGACCTGCAACATATTCCAGAGTTTCTCCCCACCCACTCTTTTCCCTTCTCTACTTCATCCATAACAGATATGGCTGATACACTGCCATAGGTTTACCTATTCAAGGGTGAACTTATCTTCTTGACAGTATAATCCAGATTGCTTTTTATAGTTGTAAGTATATGAAGTTCCTCAGAAAAGGCTCCATCGAGACTCAAGGAAATCTCTGAAAATAGATGGAAACTCAGGCAACGGTAGAGAAAAGGTGAAGTTGCATTGTGTCAGGAGTTCAACGTCTAAGTTTGA
>NW_006798890.1:304454-315393 GCF_000442215.2 Lipotes vexillifer | reverse complement strand
ACTCTTTCCTCACTTTACACTATCAGTGTCTAAATTCTCATCTCAGGCTCTGCTCCTGGAAGAGCCCAAATTAAGGCATTTAAAATTAGAGTACTAAATATGATCATTTTTCTTGTAGGATGGGAGTTGCAAACATGCTAATAGTCTATTCTGTTTAGTAAAATAGATTTATAGTCTTCCACATGGATTTTCTGGCTACAAGAACAAAATCAGCCAGCTCCAAAAACATGAAAAGCACTGTCAACAATGGCCCAGACCTAGCCTTGAAAATAAGTTCTCAGGTATGGACACATCCTAAATAAGCCAGGGACTGAAGAGCAATACCATTTAAAGGCTTACCAATTGGTGCACATGATGTCAAAGCTTCAGCCTCTGAAAGCCTGGATTTGAATGGAGCTAATGTGTCTCCTGTAATGTAAATCACAACTTTGCTACTAACAGGACAAGACAGGGAACTATTGAACTTGAGTCCAGGCACTACCCCGGTCTCAGTCTTGGTCATTCTTTTTCTTAAGGCCACCCTTGATCTTTCTGTGTCTCAGAACCTCAGACAGCATCATCAGGCATCATGTCATGGGGTTAGGTCACCATCAAGTAGGATGACCTTGGTGCCCCTTTTTTAGACAAGCCTTTAAATGGTATTTTCTTAGTTTCTAGGATTAAAATACAGCATGATGATTACATATAATCTCTATTATATAGAATTTAAGTTTTTGATAACCATACCTCAAGTTAACCTTTTTAAAGCACAAAGTACATGACTTTGCAGACAGCTATTAATTCATTTTTAGAAGTACTACTAATTCTAGTTCCTATGAGATATTCCAAAATGGAACTTATTTCCCCTTGAGGTTCCATTCGTGAAAATTCTTCTGCAGATGCCTAACACATTCTTCCATTCTTTTACTTGCACCTGACCATCTATAATATTCCTTATAAAAAGTTTTAAGTTCTAAAGTAGGAATGATGTTATTTGCTGTATTATTTTAAATTTTATTTATTTTATTTATTTTTGGCTGCACTGGGTCTTCGTTGCTGTGCATGGGCTTTCTCTAGTTGTGGCGAGCAGGGCTACTCTTTGTTGCAGTGCACAGGCTTCTCATTGCAGTAGATTCTCCTGTTGTGGAGCACGGGCTCTAGGTGCGTGGGCTTCAGTAGTTGTGGCGCATGGGCTTCGTTGCTCTGTGGCATGTGGGATCTTCCCAGACCAGGGCTTGAACCCGTGTCCTCTGCATTGGCAAGCAGATTCTTAACCACTGTGCCACCAGGGAAGCCCTATGCTGTATTTTCGTATGCGCTGGATAGTGATGAACATGGAGAAAATGTTGATAAGTGTGGAATTATACATGACTTGGTGAACAAGGTTCTGGCCTATCCACTCCTGTGGTCTCTGGCCTTTTGGAATTCTCAGAAGTCAGTCAAAACAATGTAATATATATTTACCATAAAGGTTTATAATCTGGAGTTCATAATACAAATATGTCTTAATTTTAGAGAAAGTTCAGACCTTCCAATATCATGAGGTATCTGAAATCATACTATTCTGCCCAATCTAAGTATTCTTTCTGAATCTGAAAGATAGAAAATGTGTCATTGCTAAGCACTTCAAAAATTGGTGCCAACTTGGATTTATTGCTCATAAGCAACCTTATTAATGTGGAAAATTAATATTATCTTGGAAAATACTATGATTTCCCAACCTTCACAATGGTGAAGAACATGATCTCGTATGTATTCAGTCACACGTATGATTAGATTTGTTAATGGAAGGCAACATATTGGGTAGACCAAATCACTTAACCTTGTAAAAAATAAGAGATACATATATAATGTAAACTGAACTTTGATTTTTTGAATATCACCATAATATATGTGCATATACCAATGTATATTAAGAATCACATTTGGTTGTCAGTGACCTCTCAGTGAAGAAGGATATGAATATTTTCTGCTTATGCTACCACTGTGCTATGTTAGTTACATCTTTAGCATCTCTACAACACGGGATTTGTATAGGTAGTTCTGAGATACAGCAAGAAAAAGTCAACATAAATCTAGGAAAACATCTAATAGCACTGTTTGCATAAGAGTTGAAATGTTTTAAGAGTCTAATTCTTGAAGCACTACTTGGAGACCGGGCTGAGTGGATGCGGAGCCCTGGAGCTGGGGAACTAGAGGGCAGATCTTGAATGGGGTCCTAGACATTGCTCATGAGAAACCCGAGGAGGATACTAAAAAGACAGCTACAGTTTTCCTGATGCCTGCCACCAAGTTTCTTGAGGGCCCAGCTGTTGGGGGTCTGTGGTTGAGTTTTTAAGCAGGATCAAGTTAAAAAGCGCCACACACCTATCCACAGGGGCTCTGATATGAGGCCCCAGATCAAGATCCAGCCGGGGCTTCCAGGAAGATGGCGGAAGAGTAAGACGCAGAGATCACCTTCCTCCCCACAGATACACCAGAAATGCATCTACACGTGGAACAGCTCCTACAGAACACCTACTGAACGCTGGCAGGAGACCTCAGACCTCCCAAAAGGCAAGAAACTCCCCACGTACCTGGGTAGGGCAAAAGTAAAAAGAACAGAGACAAAAGGATAGGGACGGGACCTGCACCAGTGGGAGGGAGCTGTGAAGGAGGAAAGGTCTCCACACACTAGGAAGCCCCTTCGCGGGCAGAGACTGCGGGAGGCGGAGCGGGGAGCTTCGGAGCCGCGGAGGACAGCACAGCAACAGGGCTGCGGAGGGCAAAGCGGAGAGATTCCCGCACAGAGGATCGGGGCCGACCGGCACTCACCAGCCCGAGAGGCTTGTCTGCTCACCCGCCGGGGCGGGCGGGGCTGGGAGCTGAGGCTCGGGCTTTGGTCGGGGCTCCGGGAGAGGACTGGGGTTGGTGGTGTGAACACAGCCTGCAGGGGGCTAGTGCGCCACGGCTAGCCGGGAGGGAGTCTGGGGAAAAGTCTGGACCTGCCGAAGAGGTAAGAGACTTTTTCTTCCCTCTTTGTTTCCTGGTGCGCGAGGAGAGGGGATTAAGAGCGCTGCTTAAAGGAGCTCCAGAGACGGGCGCGAGCTGCGGCTAAGAGCGCGGACCCCAGAGATGGGCATAAGACGCTAAGGCTGTTGACGCCCCAACAAGAAGCCTGTGTGCGAGCACAGGTCACTATCCACACACCCCTTCCGGGGAGCCTGTGCAGCCTGCCACTGCCAGGGTCCCGGGATCCAGGGACAACTTCCCCGGGAGAACGCACGGCGCGCCTCAGGCTGGTGCAACGTCACGCCGGCCTCTGCCGCCACAGGCTTGCCCCACACTCCGTACCCCTCCCTCCCCGCGGCCTGAGGGAGCCAAAGTCCCCGAAGCAGCTGCTCCTTTAACCCCCTGCTGTCTGAGCGAAAAACAGACGCCCTCCGGCGACCTACATGCAGAGGCGGGGCCAAATCCAAAGCTGAGCCCCTGGAGCTGTAAGAACAAAGAAGAGAAAGGGAAATCTCTCCCAGCAGCCTCAGAAGCAGCAGATTAAAGCTCCACAATCAACTTGATGTACCCAGCATCTGTGGAATACATGAATAGACAATGAACCATCCCGAATTGAGGAGGGCAAGATTTATGATTTTTTTTGAGAGCAAGATTTATGATTTTTTCGCCTTTTCCTCTTTTTGTGAGTGTGTATTTGTATGCTTCTGTGTGAGATTTTGTCTGTATAGCTTTGCTTCCACCATTTGTCCTAGGGTTCTATCCATCCATTTTTGTTTTTTGTTTTTTTTAAATTTTTTTCTTAATATTTTTTATTTTAATAACTTTATTTATTTTACTTTATCTTCTTTCTTTCATTCTTTTTTTCCTTCCTTCCCTCCTTCCTTCCTTCCTCCCTCCCTCACTCTCTCCCTCCCTCCCTCCCTCCTTTCCTTCTTTCTTTCTTTCTACTTCTACTAATTCTTTCTTTCTACATTTTCTACCTTTTATTCTGAGCCGTGTGCATGAAAGGCTCTTTGTGCTGCAGCCAGTAGTCAGTGCTGTGCCTCTGAGGTGGGAGAGCCAACTTCAGGACACTGGTCCACAAGAGACCTCCCAGCTCCACATAATACCAAATGGTGAAATCTCCCAGAGATCTCCATCTCAACACCAAGACCCAGCTTCACTCAACGACCAGCAAGATACAGTGCTGGAAACCCTATGCCAAACTACTAGCAAGACAGGAACACAACCCCACCCATTAGCAGAGAGGCTGTCTAAAATCATAATAAGTCCACAGACACCCCAAAACACACCAACAGACATGGACTTGCCCACCAGAAAGACAAGATCCAGCCTCGTCCACCACAAAACAGGCATTAGTGCCCTCCACCAGGAAGCCTACACAACCCACTGAACCAAACTTAGCCACTGGGAACAGACACCAAAAACAACGGGAACTACAAACCTGCAGCCTGTAAAAAGGAGATCCCAAACACAGTAAGATAAGCAAAATGAGAAGACAGAAAAACACACATTAGATGAAGGAGCAAGGTAAAAACCCACCAAACCAAACAAATGAAAAGGAAATAGTCTACCTGAAAAAGAATTCAGAATAATGATAGTAAAGATGATCCAAAATCTTGGAAATAGAATAGACAAAATGCAAGAAACATTTAACAAGGAACTAGAAGAACTAAAGATGAAACAAACAACAATGAACAACATAATAAATGAAATTAAAAATACTCCAGATGGGATCAATAGCAGAAAAACTGAGGCAGAAGAATGGATAAGTGACCTGGAAGATTAAATAGTGGAAATAACTACTGCAGAGCAGAATAAAGAAAAAAGAATGAAAAGAACTAAGGACAGTCTCAGAGACCACTGGGACAACATTAAACGCACCAACATTCGAATTATAGGGATTCCAGAAGAAAAAGAGAAAAAGAAAGGGACTGAGAAAATATTTGAAGAGATTAGAGTTGAAAACTTCCCTAATATGGGAAAGGAAATAGTTAATCAAGTCCAGGAAGCACAGAGAGTCCCATACAGAATAAATCCAAGGAGAAATACGCCAAGACACATATTAATCAAACTGTCAAAAACTAAATACAAAGAAAGCATATTAAAAGCAGCAAGGGAAAAACAACAAATAACACACAAGGGAATCCCCATAAGGTTAACAGCTGATCTCTCAGCAGAAACTCTACAAGCCAGAAGGGAGTGGCAGGACATACTGAAAGTGATGAAGGAGAAAAACCTGCAACCAAGATTACTCTACCCAGCAAGGATCTCATTCAGATTTGATGGAGAAATTAAAACCTTTACAGACAAGCAAAAGCTGAGAGAGTTCAGCACCACCACCAAACCAGCTTTACAACAAATGCTAAAAGAACTTCTCTAGGCAAGAAACACAAGAGAATGAAAAGACCTACAATAACAAACACAAAACAAGAAAATGGGAATAGGAACATACATATTGATAATTACCTTAAATGTAAATGGACTAAATGCTCCCACCAAAAGACACAGATTAGCTGAATGGATACAAAAAAAAGACCCATATATATGCTGTCTACAAGAGACCCACTTCAGACCTAGAGACACATACAGACTGAAAGTAAGGGGATGGAAATATATATTCCATGCAAAGGGAAACCAAAAGAAAGCTGGAGTAGCAATTCTCATATCAGACAAAATAGACTTTAAAATAAAGATTATTACAAGAGACAAAGAAGGACACTACATAATGATCAAGGGATCGATCCAAGAAGAAGATATAACAATTGTAAATATTTATGCACCCAACACAGGAGCACTTCAATACATAAGGCAAATACTAACACCCATAAAAGGGGAAATCGACAGTAACACATTCACAGTAGGGGATTTTAACACCCCACTTTCACCAATGGACAGATCATCCAACATGAAAATAAATAAGGAAACACAAGCTTTAAATGATACATTAAACAAGATGGACTTAATTGATATTTATAGGTCATTCCATCCCAAAACAACAAAATACATATTTTTCTCAAGTGCTCATGGACATTCTCCAGGATAGATCATATCTTGGGTCACAAATCAAGCCTTGGTAAATTTAAGAAAATTGAAATTGTATCAAGTATCTTTTCTGACCACAATGCTATGAGACTAGATATCAATTACAGGAAAAGATCTGTAAAAATTACAAACACATGGAGACTAAACAATACACTACTTAATAACGAAGTGATCATTGAAGAAATCAAAGAGGAAATAAAAAAATACCTAGAAACAAATGACAATGGAGACATGATGACCCAAAACCTATGGGATGCAGCAAAAGCAGTTCTAAGAGGGAAGTTTATAGCAATCCAATACTACCTTAAGAAACAAGAAACATCTCGAATAAACAACCTACTCTTGCACCTAAAGCAACTAGAGAAAGAAGAACAAAAAAACCCCAAAGATAGCAGAAGGAAAGAAATCATAAAAATCAGATCAGAAATAAATGAAAAAGAAATGAAGGAAATGATAGCAAAGATCAGTAAAACAAAGCTGGTTCTTTGAGAAGATAAACAAAATTTATAAACCATTAGCCAGACTCCTCAAGAAAGAAAGGGAGAAGACTCAAATCAATAGGATTAGAAATTAAAAAGGAGAAGTAACAACTGACACTGCAGAAATACAAAAGATCATGAGAGATTACTACAAGAAACTCTATTCCAATAAAATGGACAACCTGGAAGAAATGGACAAATTCCTAGAAATGCACAACAAGCCAAGACTGAATCAGGCAGAAATAGAAAATATGAACAGACCAATCACAAGCACTGAAATTGAAACTGTGATTAAATATTTTCCAACAAACAAAAGCCCAGGACCAGATGGTTTCACAGGCGAATTCTATCAAACATTTAGAGAAGAGATAACACCTATCCCTCTCCAACTCTTCCAAAATATAGCAGAGGGAGGAACACTCCCAAACTCATTCTATGAGGCCACCATCACCTTGATACCAAAACCAGACAAGCATGTCACAAAGAAAGAAAACTACAGGTCAATATCACTGATGAACATAAATGCAAAAATCCTCAACAAAATACTAGCAAACAAAATCCAACAGCACATTAAAAGGATCATACACCATGATTAAGTGGGTTTATTCCAGGAATGCAAGGATTCTTCAATATACCCAAATCAATCAACGTGATACACCATATTAACAAATTGAAGGAGAAAAACCATATGATCATCTCAATAGATGCAGAGAAAGCTTTTGACAAAATTCAACACCCATTTATGATAAAAACCCTGCAGAAAGTAGGCATACAGGGAACATTCCTCAACATAATAAAGGCCATATATGACAAACCCACAGCCAACATCACCCTCAATGGTGAAAAACTGAAAGCATTTCCACTAAGATCAGGAACAAGACAAGGTTGCCCAATCTCATCACTCTTATTCAACATAGTTTTGGAAGTTTTAGCCACAGCAATCAGAGAAGAAAAGGAAATAAAAGGAATCCAAATCGGAAAAGAGAAGTAAAGCTGTCACTGTTTGCAGATGACATGATACTCTACATAGAGAATCCTAAAGATGCTACCAGAAAACTACTAGAGTTCATCAATGAATTTGGTAAAGTAGCAGGATACAAAATTAATGCACAGAAATCTCTGGCATTCCTATACACTAATGATGAAAAATCAGAAAGTGAAATCAAGAAAACACTCCCATTTAACATTGCAACAAAAAGAATAAAATATCTAGGAATAAACCTATGTAACGAGACAAAAGACCTGTATGCAGGAAATTATAAGACACTGATGAAAGAAATTAAAGATGATACAAATAGATGGAGAGATATACCATGTTCTTGGATTGGAAGAATCAACATTGTGAAAATGACTCTACTACCCAAAGCAATCTACAGATTCAATGCAACCCCTATCAAACTACCACTGGCATTTTTCACAGAACTAGAACAAAAAATTTCACAATTTCCATGGAAACACAAAAGACCTCGAAAAGCTAAAACAATCTTGAGAACGAAACACAGAGCTGGAGGAATCAGGCTCACTGGCTTCAGACTATACTACAAAGCTACAGTAATCAAAACAGTATGGTACTGGCACAAAAACAGAAAGATAGATCAATGGAACATGATAGAAAGCCCAGAGATAAACCCACGCACGTATGGTCACCTTATCTTCGATAAAGGAGGCAGGAATGTACAGTGGAGAAAGGACAGCCTCTTCAATAAGTGGTGCTGGGAAAACTGGACAGGTACATGTAAAAGTATGAAATTAGATCACTCCCTAACACTATACACAAAAATAAGCTCAAAATGGATTACAGAACTAAATGTAAGACCAGAAAGTATCAAACTCTTAGAGGAAAACATAGGCAGAACACTCTATGACATAAATCGCAGCAAGATCCTTTTTGACCCACCTCCTAGAGAAATGGAAATAAAAACAAAAATAAACAAATGGGACCTAATGAAACTTAAAAGCTTTTGCACAGCAAAGGAAACCATAAACAAGACCAAAAGACAACCCTCAGAATGGGAGAAAATATTTGCAAATGAATCAACTGACAAAGGATTAATCTCTAAAATTTACAGGCAGCTCATGCAGCTCAATAACAAAAAAATAAACAACCCAATCCAAAAATGGGCAGAAGACCTAAATAGACATTTCTCCAAAGAAGATATACAGACTGCCAACAAACACATGAAAGAATGCTCAACATCATTAATCATTAGAGAAATGCAAATCAAAACTACAATGAGATATCATCTCACACCAGTCAGAATGGCCATCATCAAAAAATCTAGAAACAATAAATGCTGGAGAGGGTGTGGAGAAAAGGGAACACTCTTGCACTGCTGGTGGGAATGTGAATTGGTTCAGCCACTATGGAGAACAGTATGGAGGTTCCTTAAAAAACTACAAATAGAACTACCATATGACCCAGCAATCCCACTACTAGGTATATACCCTGAGGAAACCAGAATTCAGAAAGAGTCATGTACCAAAATGTTCATTGCAGCTCTATTTACAATAGCCCGGAGATGGAAACAACCTAAGTGCCCGTCGTCGGATGAATGGATAAAGAAGATGTGGCACATATATACAATGGAATATTACTCAGCCATAAAAAGAAACGAAATTGAGCTATTTGTAATGAGGTGGATAGATCTAGAGTCTGTCAGTGGATGGACCTAGAGTCTGTCATACAGAGTGAAGTAAGTCAGAAAGAGAAAGACAAATACTGTATGCTAACACATATATATGGAATATAAGAAAAAAAAAATGTCATGAAGAACCTAGGGGTAAGACAGGAATAAAGACACAGACCTACTGGAGAACGGACCTGAGGATATGGGGAGGGGGAATGGTGAGCTATGAAAAAGCGAGAGAGAGGCATGGACATATATACACTACCAAACGTAAGGTAGATAGCTAGTGTGAAGCAGCCGCATAGCACAGGGAGATCAGCTCAGTGTTTTGTGACCGCCTGGAGGGGTGGCATAGGGAGGGTGGGAGGGAGGGAGACGCAAGCGGGAAGAGATATGGGAACATATGTATATGTATAACTGGTTCACTTTGTTATAAAGCAGAAACTAACACACCATTGTAAAGCAATTATACTCCAATAAAGCTGTAAAAAAAAAAAAAAAAGATGTAGCCTGGTGGATTTCTGGTGAGGGCTCTCTCCTTGGTTTGCAGATGGCTGCCTTCTTGCTGTGTCCTCACAAGGCACAGAGAGGGAAGCAGCTCTCTGGTGTCTCTTCTTATAAATGCACAAATCCCAGTGGATTCGGGCCCCACTTTACAACCTCATTTGATCTTAATTACTTCTTTACTCCAAATACAGTCACATTGGGGGTTAGGGCGTCAACATACGAATGTTAGGGGGATAGAATTCAGTCCATAGCATTCTCAAAGACCACTTGTGGGAAAGAGGAGATTTTCACAATGTTCAATGTTCATTGAAGCCACAAAACTGTATATGGTATGATTCAGATATTGTCTATAAAAAGAAATTAGAAGAAATATATGTGTCTAAAGGAAGACAAGACTTTATAGCATGTTAAAAAATGGAAACAAAGTTGCTTTTAACTTTCTTTATACTTTCTATATAAAAAAAAAGAGTAATTCTTTTCATCAATTTTAGGGATATAAGTTTTAAGATGGACATCTTCAGAATAGGCAAAGCAAGGAACTGTTTTGTGAAGCACTGATGCCACATCCATCCCTGAAACAGGCATTGATAATTCAACCCAGCATTCTTCTCCAATGCTTAGAAAAATACTGGACTCTCCCAACATAGAGTGTTATCTACCACTGGCCCATGAGATGAAGCATGCTTACCCTTCTCTTGCCTTAAAGGCCAAGTAAATGATTATACCTTTGTTGAAAGTTGTGGCACCCTTGGACTTGTGTAGGTGGATGACAGCCTCCAGCAGCCACACCTCCAGGATCTACTGCAACATTCATGTCAAGGCCATGTCCTCTCTAGGTTGTTCCCAATCTAATGCCCAACACAGAATTCTGTACAATCTAACTCTAACGCCTCCTGTTGGCCTGGTGAAAACTTTCTTAAAGATGGCACACAGTAAGAGGCTCTTCTTACTGTCCTTCCTTCTTTGGCCCTTCAAAGGTTTAGCTCTGCATCCCCTTCTGAAGGCTCTCCCATCCTCAGAGAAGGTCTTCTCAGAAGACCCTGACTGAAGCATTGGTACATGAAAGGTGGTAGGGTTAAATAGGCCGGAGTTTATCCTTTTGGTGCCAATGTTGATAATTCCAGCACAGGATTTTTTAGGCTGGCAGTAGTGATCAAGATAAGAAAAATAACCTGCAAGGGGCAGATTCCTCTTCCAGGTTCCTTTCAGGTACTCGTATAGAAACCCCAAAACACATTTTAGGGGTCTATATTTCTCTTCACTAAAGCCTGCAAAGAATGACTCTGAGATCACATAATGGATCTCTTTCCC
>NW_006798890.1:290454-304444 GCF_000442215.2 Lipotes vexillifer | reverse complement strand
TTTCCCTACCTGAATATGACTGAACACATGATCAATTTACCCAACAGTCTTGTCTCAATAACCACCTCTGACGCAGTTAACATCAGTTTGCTTAGCAGTTGCTCCACACATCTGGATACTGAAAACTATATATAAAGCTCAGAGTTTACATGAAAAACCTGGAATTGCTACATTAAGAAAATTGCCACCTCTAAAGAAAATTCAGGGACAATGTACTAATTCTAAGTTTTATGACCAAAAGGAAACGGAGTACATCAGATGGATTTCTGTAGGACTTCAAGGATACATGAAGATACAATTATTGGAATCTGGATGAGAATCTCTTTGGTGTTGTATGGGAATTAATTTGAAAACCTCCTCAGATTCTTCCATCTCTGTCACCTGTGACATGCAGCCTCCCACTCAAAAGGAGAGCCCAGATGCTGCGCATCATCTCCAACATCCTTGCTCATGGCTTGTTTAAGATGAGGTCAAGCTTTGGCATGTTCTGTATCACACTATTCCAGGCAGGAGATGAGGCAGCTCCAGACTCAGTCCTGATCCTTGCAGGCCCAGAGAAAATGGGGCAATTCTCACCAAATTCAGATTCAAAAGAAGCTTGGTGATGGGAGGTGTGAAGTCTAGCTTCCCACTGTTCTGTTTCAGTTAGAAAAATATTTCAAAATGGGTTTAGCATAACTGCAGATCATGTACAGAAAACGGAACCCAGTCTTCTATCACACAGCCATAAATTCAAGAATTTAAGGATTAGTAGTGATAGAAACAGAAATTTAAGAACATATTCATCCCTATAGGAATACCTTAATTTACAAGGCTTGGGGGGAAATCACTTTCACCATGTGTTAATCCCCAGGATGAGCTGATGGGCTTTGTATTTAGAAGTACCAACAAACCATTAATCCTTGATAGAGGCACAGATCTCACCAAAAAGAAACAAGAAGGCTAATCCCACCAAGGGAGAACAAGGAAGCTGATCCAGTACTTTCTTCTGTCCAGAGTGGGGAAATCTAACACAGATATAAAAGAAAGTCATAATTTGGGTTCTAAGTATTTGGCTACCATAGCAAGGTGCTCAGGACAGTTAAAGCAACACTTGGGGCCTGGATTAGCTGAGGGGGCAGGTACATGAATAAAGGAGGAGGAGGCCAGGATCTCTCTCAACAGATCAGAAGCCCTCCAGCAGATCACCACAAAGAAGCACTTAGTTCAAGGAATTGTATTTTTGCATAATTTTCTATGTTCTTATACTTATTGAAGAGTAGAAGAGTGTTTGCTAACATCAGAAGTCTGAATTTGAAAGACTGCCTAGCTGAGGAGTGATGGCTGATGGAACTTACAAGTACTTTGTTCCCTCCTGGCACCAGACTCAGGGGTAGCTAGATTTCTCAAATGGAAAGATGACAGAAATGTTATTTGGTTTACTAGAAAAAAATGAATATTACAAAGCTGTGGTCAGAAAGTGACCAATTCCAAATTCCTGAAAATTCCGCTTTATGCAGTATTGAAAATTTACCACCCATGGTGACAAGTATCAATTACAGGGAACAGGTCTGATGGATGATTGCCTCTGCTTCCCATCTTCTGGGAATGTCTGGGAGCAGTTCTGCTTCTCTCTCAGGAAAATGTCAGCAGATCTGGCTCATGTCTGCCTCCTCTACAAAGCTACGTGTTTGTTTGCTCCCCTTCCTTTCAGTGAGTTCAACCCTGACCAACCTGGCATGCCTGACTCCCTCTTTATCCTGTTCCATTTATAGTCTCTGATGGACTAGAGCATTTATGTTCAGTATATATTGAACTTCCTGATGGCAGGGATTTCTTTTGAGTCCACTAAGTGTCACCAGGACTCAGTGGTATCTGACACATAGTTACCCAGTGATTGACTGAATCTTCATCTTATACAACAAGACTTAATAAATAGGTCTAACTAGTCTTTGCCAGTTCCTTTCAGGATGCAGTATTTGATCTTCTATCTTGACCAAAGTCAAGGTTTCAAGTCTTCCATTTTGCTCTTATCCATTAGGACAGTTCGTACCCCACAAGCTAAAAAAAAACGTGATTTGAAGTGTGCCGGAGACCAACCATTTTCATACTGATTATGCAGTCAGGTACCAGGGAAATTACCACTGGGGTGGTCTGCGGACAGTGAGGCTTGGCCAGGACTCCACTGATTACCTGGTCTCAACATATTCTTTCATTAAGGATGTGGTCCAACATCTTCCAATTTCCACCTTCTTTAAACAGGAGTGCCATGATTATGCTGTGGATCTCCAGATATCAATGTTGTATTGGGACCTGTGCTTAACCATAAAATGTTTTGGAAAAAAATATCAGTATTGATGTCCCAGCTATGCAGGATTAGGCCCTTTGGGGAAGAAGTGGGAAATCATAACCAGGTACACTTGCCATAGTGTTAGAGGGTCTTTCATCCAGAGGATGATCATGCTCTCCTTAGTCCTGATTTCTAGGTCTGAAAACGGACTCACATCTGGAAACTTGGCAAGAGGTCATGCCCATTATGACTGCCCTGAGCCTCATCCATATTTGATTTCTTCTGGTTATACATGCTGAGCAATGTCTTTGGTAGTCTGTACATTATTCTGCCTTGCCCTTAGAGATGTCTTGTTCTATTTGTCATTTTCTAAACTCTTGTCAGCCCTGTTAATCTTGCCTCTCATTATAGTTGTCCATCCTTCCTTGTGATGGTTAAGCACTGCCACCTATTTTCTATTATTCTTGATAGTATCATCCTCACTGCCTTTGAAGAGTCTAGATTTGTAATGTAATTTCTTACTATCAACCTAAACCTACAGAGAACAGCTACCACTGTGTTTCTCAATGACTCTAGTTCCTTCCCAACAGTATATTTCGTATTGCTTCAGTAATGAGTGTCCACTGGACATATCTTGGGACAGTCATCTGGTGGGTTTTCTTTTTGTTTTCTTTTCTTTTTCTTTTTTTTTTTTTTTACTAACTTATTTATTTATTTTTGGCTGCGTTGGGTCTTTGTTGCTGCACGTGGGCTTTTCTCTAGTTGCGGCAAGCGGGGGCTACTCTTCGCTGCTGTGCACAGGCTTCTTACTGCGGTGGCTTCTCTTGTTGCAGAGCATGGCCTCTAGATGTGCAGGCTTCAGTAGTTGTGGCTCACAGGATTAGTTGCTCTGCGGCATGTGGGATCTTCCCAGACCAGGGCTTGAACCCGTGTCCCTTGCCTTGACAGGCAGATTCTTAACCACTGCACCATCAAGGAAGTCCCAATCTGGTGGTTTTATAGCCCTACATTCCAACATCCCCACTTCTGTTTTCTGATGCATTTTTTCACTTCAAAGTCTAGAACCTTAATTGGGAGCTGGGAGGCTTAACTGATGCTGGGAGGCTTCTCTGTTGATCCCTGTAATCAGACATATACTTCAAGATCTGTAAACTCCCTTCTCCTGTGATTGTAATGATAGCAAGTCCAAGAGGGGGTCTGAATTTATGATATACAATCTAATGTAAGGATCAGGGCCTTTCAAGCCAGTCTGGTTCTTTAAATGGATAGACTGAAGTGCAGATAATCATCTAAAAATCAAGGTATTTCATGAGATGAAACTGAACTGTGGCTTTCAGACATATTCTATTATGGAAATCAAGAATAGACTTAATTATCTGGTTTTTACAATCCCTACCATGACTATAGAAGCATGTTCTCTCAAATGTTGGATAGAAAAAAAAAAAAAAAAACAGGTAAAGTGAAGGAGAAAGAGTCCAGGTTCCCTCTCACTGGATCAGAATGCTCTAATGTATCACCACAGAGAAGAGCAAAAGCACTTAATTCAAAAATGGGTTTCATGTTTTCCTGCATGCTTAATAAAAAGTTGAAGTAGAAAAGCATTTGCTAAGCAGCCTAACAAGTCAGAATCTGAATGATTATCCAGTCAAGGAATAAACTGGCAGTGGATCAATTTAGTAGCTAATTCCCTCTGGGCACCAGCCTCAAGGTAGTTGGATTTTTTCAAATGAATGGATAACACACACATTCATTTTGCCTAGTATAGCAGATGACTAGAAAACTTAGGTCAGAAAGTGATGAATTTCAAATTCTTCAGGTATCAGCTGTTTATATTTTGCATAGAAAGTTGAACAACCATGGTGACAATTCTCAATAATGAACAAAAACAGATGGATAACAACTCCAACCTCTCATCTTCTGGGAATGTCTGGGAGTTGTTCTGCTTCCTGATCATGAAGACGCCAGCAGACCTGGCTCCTGTCTGCCTCCTCCTAATAACTACCTGCTTACTACTCCCTCTTACTTTTCGGTCAGAGTCCCTTCATTGAATTCAACCCTCACTGCCTGTTTTAAAACTTTTATTATTACACACTGGCATGCCTGACTCTCTTTATCTTATTCTATTTATAGTGTGAACACTCTAACTGATGAGAGAATTTACCTATGTTCAGTCTATATTACATCATGCTTAATGGCAGAGGTATTTTTCTTGCATTCACTGAGTATCTCACAAAAATTCATAGGACTTACAGTGATGAGTGAAACATAGTGGGCATCCATTCGTTGAAACCTTATCTGATACAACAGGACCTGAAAATTAGATCTAACTTATTCCTTCCAGGATGCAATATTTGTTTTTCTATCTTTGCCATTCAAGGGTAAGTTTGATAATCTTTCATTTGGTCATTTCCATGATGATAGTTCTTTCCCACAGGCTGAGGAAATAGTATTAAGGTTCTACCAGTGACTGAGCATTTTTGTTTCAATTACGCATTCTGGTACCATGCCTACATTTTAGCTCTTCACTTTTTTTTTTTTTTTTTTGATCTCTTTCGTTCACCTCATTGACTAGAATCTTAAATGATGCTTGAAGAAACTGTTAATAACTTTAATCAAGAATATATCAAGATCTGTAAATTTCCTTACCCTGGGATTATCATGATACCAGATCGAGAGATGGTCTGGGTTGGTGTCATATGAATTTCTCTCGGGAACTCTTTCGGCCACCATGTCCAGATAATCACAATGATCAATCAACTGAATTATATAATGGAAAGTTTTACCTCTCCAGGAATGTTCCAGAGAGTCAAGGTTGCAATGTTAACCCTATTCTCTTTGAATAGGGATCATAAGTTCCTAGAGTAAGAAGTCAGATAACCATAGCCAGTTTTGGAGGATGAGCAGCAGTGGTTAAATAAAATTATGGCATGTATGATTCTGGAATAAGGATTCTTCTAGTCTCTTTCATGTAAACTACTTGGTAAACACATGGTTTCATTCCTTTGGAGGAAAAATTTGGATTTCTGAAGAGACTCTCCCTGTATTATTATATTATGCTCTCAATAAATGTTATTGATTTATCCAGCCACTGGTTAAGAATAACCTCACCAGGCTTCCCTATGTTATGGTTTTCCACAACTGAAGACATAGGAACACTTGACTGTACTGGTAGACTCAGCAAGAGAAGGTCCTGTAAGGAGGGTAGTTATAATCTCCAGTTCCCACACCTCTAGTTTCCTTGAAGCATTCATACCAAGGCCACTCTCTCCCCAGGCTACTCACAGCCAATTATTAAGCATGACTGGTTACTACATCTGGGGCTTTCCTGCTCTTTGAAATCCTATCTACATTTATACCATGGCCACATCTCCCAAGGGCTGCACCTAAGGACAACATGGCTGGAATACTAAGGTAGACCATTTCTTGGTTAACAGGGTAACTTTTGACAAATCAAGTGCTCCCAAACAGCATTTTCAAACCTTCCTTAAACTGTGTAGCTGTCTTGGATACCTCTATGCAATCCTTTATTTCTTCACTGGGGTCTCACCTACAACAGACTTTTGGCTCTCCCTGCCTTCCCAGTCTTCTATCATATCTCCTTTCAGGCAAGCAGTTCCCTCCAGATCTTTGCACTTTTAATCCCATTTGGCATCTGTTACTTAGAGGACCTGGTGTTATACAAACTGATGTAAATACTAAGGTTGAGAAAAATACTACCATTTCTTGCAGTATTTTCAGTTTGTTGTGGAGACATGTTTTACCATGCCTAGTTCTTATATGGTTTAAAACCAATACCAGATTTCTGTCCTAAATTACAGTTTTATATACCTTCCTACCATTGTTTCAATCCAATTTTGTCCTTTCAAAGCATAAAAAAGTACAGATAAACATGTAAAAATCAGGACATTTTACAATATGAGATTGAACTCTGAACTGCATGCCCCCAGTCATAGTGACCAGCCAACCTACAATGGAAATCATGAATGGTTTTAATTGTCCAGATACACAATTCCTACTCTGAGTACAGAAGCGACTTCTATCCAACAACTGAGAATACAATGGGACATTTGGGATCATTGTGAACCCCTAAACTCAACCTGTGATCTATTTGCAAAGGGACTTGAAGCAAATGATGTCCCTGTCACAATACCCTGTTCTGTATCAGGTTTACTTGCTGTTAATCCAAGATCAGTGATGGATACAGAATCTTCCAGACATTTTATATTTCATATTTCATACACTGAATCTTCAAGATTGCCAGTTCTTCTTATTTTAAAGAGGACTGAAAGGTAAATTCAAGGCAAGGGCACAATTATCAATCTTATCCCTTGGAATGTAACACAATATTTCCCACCTTCTAAATCCTCAGTAATACCTGTGGTTTTAAGTTTGGTTGATTCTGTTAGTTTCATATAGCCAAAAGCAACTGATAGGGGCCCAGTGATTTGAATTCATTCTAGGACTGGTGAGCACCTTTAGAAAACTCTGAAAATATAAAGCCTTGTGTTAGAGATACTCACTAATAAGTGATTGAGGAGAGATGTGACATGTGACATGTGAAACAAGAAGATGCTGTTTGTGATCTGGTCTTCTAGGCAACATTTCTTAGCATAGTTTTATAGTTTTCAGAGTATAAAGCACCTCAGCTGAGGCTCCAGACAACCTCAGGGTATGGACTCTGAAGCTCAGAGAAGGCGAGAGCAAAGGTAAAGGTGCACTGTGTCAGGACCTCACCATGTACCTTTATATTGGGGATCATCCCTTCACACTACCTACTTTAGCTGCTTTAAACCACCTGCACCCATATCCTTGTTTCAGGCTCTGCTCCTGTGGAAGAACTCAGACTAAGGTAACCACAGTTTGGAATACTAAGTATGACCATTTGTCTTTGAGGAATGGGATTATAGACAGGCCAGTAGTATTCTATTCTGTCTAGTAACAATAGGAAGAGGTTACATTCTTCCATGTGAATTTTCTGGCCATAGGGGCAACATTGCCCTGAAACATTCCATCCATTGC
Organism: Lipotes vexillifer; assembly: GCF_000442215.2. NCBI lineage: Eukaryota > Metazoa > Chordata > Mammalia > Artiodactyla > Lipotidae > Lipotes > Lipotes vexillifer. Next base: position 297,156 of record NW_006798890.1, on the reverse strand, counting down.
CATCAGTAACCCAGGTCAAGCTTTAAAAATCAGCTCTCAGGCGTTGGACCCATCCTGGATGAGCCATGGGATAGGACACTATAGACTAGAGATCAGTTGGTATACACGACCCACCAGAAACGATGAAAAGCCAAGAGTCTTTCTACATATTGTATATGTATATACTGTGTTAATCCAGTTTGGAATAATCTTCCAGTTTTTCTAAATTGCCAGCTAGTTTATAAAGGTCACCAGAAGTGTGATGTTACCACTTTTGCTTACTTTATTTTCAGACTTCACCTCCAGACAGAATATTTACCATGCCCTAGCAGTGATGCCATGAGGGCTTCAGTGGAAGAAACTGCATCCACTGTATAGTGGACACTGATCCAGTGCAGGATCCTTCCACAAAGGGCTTGCTTCTTCTGGGTATGGTACAGGCGGCTCTTATAAACCCCTTTATGGATTGTTTCAGCTGCAGAGGGCCACCTCATGCCTAAGGTCATGTATCTTCCCAGATTGACCTGCATCCAGTGACCAACCTACCTGGCAAGATAAAGGTATGGCCATGTAAATTCATTCAGAACAAATCAAAAAGTCATTCTAGCTCTAGAGCTTCCCTTGTGAATGGCTGAGGCTGTTTTGGGATCTATGCCTTTAGAATGGTGTAGAAGGAAGCAGGAAAGGGCAGAGGGAGAACCTGTGGTACAATGTTACCCAAAAGACATCTTGCATATCAGTATTCATCTCTGATCTGCAACCTAGGGGGAACCCAAGTTGCAACAGTACTAGGAAGAGTGAACAAGAGAGCAGTAATTAGATGGGATTTTGGAATTACGTCACTTGCCAACTAGCTTACAATGAGAATCTCACCACTGATGGTAGGTAGGAAACAAGGTCCCTTGCACAAGATGGTGGTCTAGTTGTTCACTCTCCCAATTTACCAGTGAAAGTATGTCAGGAGAAGAGAGTACATTAACTGGTACTACACATGAGCCAAGCAATCTTGCATGGAATCCTAACTAGATCTCTCAGTCACTACCCAAATTTCTGACAGCTCCTTTAAGGTTTCTGTATCTGTAGTATACCACTACTCTGGTCCCATTAAGGTTCAATGGTCTCCCCTGGGATCCTGCACTTCCAGTCCATCTAGGATGTACTGCAGCCTGCCACATCCTCAGCCCTCCAACAGCCTGGTTTTGAATGGGGCTAGTACATGTTCCTTCATTCAGATTACAACTTTTCCAATAATATTGAGAACAATGGGTGATGGAACTTGAGCTCAGACCAACCTAGCCTTAGTCCAGACCTTCCTTTCCTTAAGGCCACCTTTGATACTTCTATTTCTCAGAGAGTTGAAGCCTTAGTCTTCAAGGAAAGGGGGTTAGGTCACCAGATAGGATGATCTGTTTGTCCCTTCTTTTAGTAGAATAGAATGTGGTCAACGTTTTAAAGCTTAAAGTGCATTGTATTACACAGCTTTTAAAGTTATTGTTTAGAAGTACTAACGATTCTAGTTTCCAATGAAATATTTCAGATTGACCAAGGCTAAAATGACCTTGGGATGGAAATAGGGATGGAGAAATCCACTCAGGGATATTTCTCATGTCAGCATATCACCAGGATCTACGGTGGTTTGCTGATACACAGTATGTACCACTGATTGAATCCTCATCTTGTGCATCAGGATCTGGCAATTAGGAAAAATACTGCATTTAAAGAATAAAGGCCCACAGTGGGCTGAAAATACTTAAAGAATATATCCCCTCCAAATTATGAAAATTGTTCAAAGGAATTAGTGACCAGTCTGTGGTCTGTTGTCACCACTTGTGATTCTAAACTAACAAGTATATCCTTCAAAAATCAGAATCATGGTTCAACCCCAATCTCAAATTTTTTTTATAAAACTTCACAACTATTGATTGCAAAGCACATATTCTCTCTGACTATGACTGGTAAAGAGCTTAGGAGTCTGAAATCTCAATCTATCCTTCAACTAGCTATACGCTAGAGTCACTTCATTATTTGTAGCTAAACATATCCTCATATTCTGTTATCCATATATTACTTTTTAAATGTGAATTTATATGTATATTAAGTATCCCTGACCCCTTGTACCAAAATCAAGGGGCTGATACCATGTCTTTTTCAACCATCCCTAGTATCTATGCTTTGGACTGGAATAAATTTCTTGCCTCTTGTGGCTGTAGTTACTTGGGTTCACATAGCAAGCTGTTCCCAGGGAAGCTCTAACAAGCCCACTTAGCAACACTTATCTCATGGTATGTGTCTCGGTGACCATCCTCCTTTTATCACTGCACACACTAGATCACTTGTGCTAGCTATTCACAATACTACAGGGCTCATTTTTTCCAAGTGAGTAGCAGCCTTGTGGTATAACTGAAGTCTAACTACTGTAATGCCTTAACACTGATTTTCCCTAGATACTATCACACTGGGGTTGGATGTAGGTACTTTCAACTGTGCCATTGGCTGATATCAAGGGTAATGTTTCCATAAGCAGCTCAAGGAACATGGATTAACTTGGTCAATCTTCCCTATGGATGAGACATTGGCTGTGATAGACACCAAGACGCACAACCTAGATCCCCTCCCTTGGAGTACTTACTGCCCAGCTGCAGAGAAGGTACTCAGTAGACAGCCTTCAGCCATCAACTCCTCCAGGGTAAAACGCTGCAGCAGGGAGCTATGCCACCTAATGTTAAACCCTTTAGGTGAGCAGCCCATGTCCAGTGACTAAGCAGAGGAATTTACATAAAAGTTTTTCCTCATTGGGCTGAAAGGGTCAATTCCAGGAGGTAATTCTCAATTCAGAGATCCCTCTCACTGCCAACTGGGAATTTGGAGCTAAACACTACTTTCAGTTTTGACAGCCCCATGTTCTAGTCTAGACCTGTGCAAAGAAATCCTGTCTGGCCACTTTGCTCAATTTACCATATGCAGTAGTTCTTGGCAAGTCAGTAACATTGTCATGTAGTGTCTTCCACTCTAGCTTATGTGGCAGCCACAGAGGTACCCTCCTCAGATCTCCCCTCCAGAAAAACTGACTTCCAGGTGCAGCTCCTCCAGGATCCAATAGTGTTCAAGATGAGGCCATGTTCTTCCCAAAAGCTCCTACCCAGTAATTGGGCACTGTGGGAGAAGTAGGGCCTGGTCATTTCCATTCAGAGAAGATTCTTCTAGAGGCAGTCCTTATGCTGGAGCTCCCTGTTGGGCTGCCTGAAGCTTTCTAAGTTGGACTGCAGTTCTGAAGTCCTCCCTATTTGAGTCCTCCTCCCCACTTCTTTTCACAAGTGTTAGACCTGTAAAACAGTGTAAAGGTGTAAACCGTGTAAAGGTTCTCTCTACCTGATCCTGTCCCTCCCTCTGTCTTTTAGTTGTTAACCTCAATAAAACTTTTGAACTTCTAAATTCCTTCTTGGGTCTGAAACAGCTTCATAATTTATTCTGATCTGGTGAAAGAAGTTTCAGATTATTTCCAGTGCTCCCATGAAGGTCCCGGAGTGAGGATACTCCCACTGAACTACTGAATCCTCGTCAGGACCTGGAAGATTTTAACCCAACCCGTGTCTTCTTGGTTATGAGAGAAAATAAAACCCAGTGACTCATGTGGCAATGCCAGATGTTAGCCGGATGTAAGGAACAGGCAGTTCGAGGTGGGTCCCAAGGAATCTTTAATAGGAAACAGGATAAAGTAGCCTCTCTGAGAACTACCAAAGTCAAGAGAATTCCCTCTTACAGAAGAGTGCTCTTTTCCAAATCTGTGCAGAACTCATCGCTGTCTGACAGGACTTATTTCAGTTATATACAAGTTGAAAGTATCTTATGTATTCAAGACTATTAGGGATACTTCAGTTATCCCTTAACAGGTCAAGATCTCATGGAACTACAGGATCAGTGTGAGCTCTTATTTGCTCCTTGGCAATATTTAAGTCTAGCAAGCTCAGTTCTTCCATCCAATGGTCTGTATAGTCCTAAAATAAGACACAACCACCTCTACTCTGAAGAGAGAGGACCTGGGTCACTAGTAGCTACTGATGCCCTGTGCTGAGGGATAAGGGGGACAAGAGACCTAAGTGTTTACACAATTGTTAAAAACTAAAGATTATTTCCTAATATAACTTGAAACACCAACATTTTTAGTTTTAACAGTTACCTCAGAATTCAAGATGTGGTTTATCTATAACTGATACCAAATTTTTATTTATTAAAGGAACAGGTGCAAGAGACCTTTATGGATAATTGGATTTTTGTTCCTCTACTGCTGCCCTCCACCCAAAGACAGCCACCAACTTGGATTTCAGAGAGTCAAGATTCCCACTCCACCCCCATTAGTACATGTGGCTCAACTTTATGGCTAATATGACCTATATGAAGGAGTATATACCAACTCAGGCTGATGTTGCAGTACTGATGCAATCCATAGCCCACCAGATGCCAACACATACCATGAAATGCAGGGTGATGTTGTGCTTATTTTTATAGTGGGAACACTGTTAAGTGTAAGCTTTATTAAACATGTAAGGACATCATGGAAAGTAGAGCCATAGATGAGAGATGATGCCAAGATTGACTTATTTGTACCTGAAGAGAATAGTGAACATAAATAAGCTGAAAGACCCTCACAGTATCAAAGAAAGGAAGCTAAGTCTTCCCTTTTGCTGGATATGAAACTTTGGGATAAAAAACAAAGATTAGAGGAGCACATCAAAAATGTTCAAGCAAGTGGTTTAAGAGATTCTTTCAAACTAGTCCCAGTAGGATATGACAAACTGCAGATACAGTATATGGCAGCTGAAGCTGGAAAGACAAGTTGCAAGAATGAATAAGCTTTTCAGAGTTATTTGCAACCTATTGATATGGCTACCTTTAGGAGGGTCCAAACTTATGCTTGAAAATTGCACTTGAGTTGCTAAGACTGTATCAGAAAGCTATTATGTGCCTATGCTGGATATATTCTTCTTGCCACTCTGTAACCTGCTTTCTGTTCCCTGTTAGGAGGCTAACCTCTAACAATTTTCCTACAGGACTGCTCAGTTATCTGATTTGGGTCAGGGGGGAGTCTTAGCAAGATGTCAACAGGGAAAAGGGGAATATCAGGGCAATTATTCCTTTGGCACCACCTGGTGAACAGAAGTTTCATCCATCAACAAAAGGCTCCTATTTCTCACAAGGTAGCCGACTCCTCCCTCTAGAATCTAGTATACACACCTCCTTTTTCCTGTAAGCCAGTGGTGGTACATCTTTGGTTGTTAAGTCTTTGGTTACTACTAGCTCTGGGTTATTGCATTCTCCTCTGCAAGCTCATCCCTTTGTCAATAAGAGCTTCACTGAATTGTCCCAATTTGACTATGCTATTTGCTTTTTCTTGTAGTCCCTGACTAATACAGTGCCAGGCTGAGATAATGTTCTCAGCCCTCATGTGGTGTGGTTACTGCTTATTCAAGGTCAAGTAACAACCTCTAAGCCTTTAGTTTCTTTTCTATACAACTGTGATAACAGTCATTGAAGCATTGTTCAAATCTCCATACTTTTTCCCATGGTTCTCTTGGTTCATTCATTCTGTGTTAATGGAATTATCAGCAGTGATAACAGAGCAGTATCATTGGGGAACAGGGTTGGACTATTTACTGGGTAAAAGAGAGATTTTCAAAAGTTGAGTGGATAAGAATCAGACAATTTGGATTCTGTATAGAGAAGGAATATTTAAACTTTCATAAATTATCACTTGTTTTGAAAGTCACTAGTAAACATTTAATGTTGTTTTATTTGCATAATCAATACCATGAAGATAAATAGTATCAGCTTCTAATATATTCCTTTTCAGGTGAAAAGCCCATGTATATGTTTAGAACCATCATTTAATATTATGCAAAACAGAACAGTCCAAGGGATGTTTAGCCTGTTCCAGTGTGCTCAAAAATCCTTCCCATGTAGATCTTCCTTACAGGCTGGAGTCTCTATTTTCCTACCCACGAAAATGTTAAAGGTGTAGTTTTTTGTTTTGGGGTTTTTTTTAAGGTGTAGCTCTTGAGTATGGAAAAGACTGAAGCATAGAATTGAGTTCTCAAATCTGATTTATCACAGATGCCTGAACCCTTGGCTAGGTTATTTCACTAGACCTGTGTATCAAGAAAACTATACAATTTAAGAACAAGGAACTCAACTCAGATCCACACAGGAGAAGGATCCAGAGTATACACAAGGTCTGGCAGTTGTAAAGGCAACACCTCCAAACCTCTATCATTGGAAAACAGTCATGAAGACTTGGAGTAAGAAGAAAGGGCAGATTTGCAAAGTTTGAAATCCCAAGAACCATCATCCTTATTGTCCAAGCTAAAGATCAGAGAAAAGCAACTCAGAAGCCAATCCCAGAGCCCTCAAAGAGGACAGTTGAAGAATGTCTTCAAAGTGATCACAATAGGGCTTCCCTGGTGGTGCAGTGGTTGGGAGTCTGCCTGCCGATGCAGGGGACACGGGTTCGTGACCCGGTCCAGGAGGATCCCACATGCCGCGGAGCAACTGGGCCCGTGAGCCACAACTGCTGAGCCTGCGCGTCTGGAGCCTGTGCTCTGCAACAAGAGAGGCCGTGATAGTGAGAGGCCCGCGCATCGCGATGAAGAGTGGCCCGTGCTCGCCGCAACTAGAGAAAGCCCTCGCATAGAAACGAAGACCCAACACAGCCAAAAATAAAAATAAAAA
>NW_006798890.1:289174-290341 GCF_000442215.2 Lipotes vexillifer | reverse complement strand
AGAAACCGAAAAAGACCAAAAAAAAAAAAAAAAAAAAAAAAAAAAAAAAAAAGTGATCACAATAGCAGTTCTTCCTGAGGTACAGAGGGCCTCGTTATGGTTCAGCTTGGTCCTCCACCAGGTCTGATGCTTTCTCTTTACAGAGGATACAACACTAGAGCCAGTCATCAAATAATTCAAGGGTTTACTACTGGCTCATGTATACAGTGGGAAGGAAGTCATGCAGAGAGCGGGCACCACCAGCAAGATGGCTCTCTGAAGATAGTGGGTAGGAAGACCCTAGTCCTGGGACAGAATATGTTTCATCTTAAAACTGGCAGGATTTTTGAAAAATGCCAGAGGCCGACTAAGTTCTGACAACCTGTCCTACTTGGGAGGGTGAGAAAGGAAAATGATCAGAGGGGCAGGGTGAGTTACCCTGGTGTGCAGTTTAGCCAAAATGTGGTTTTACTGTGAGTGACTTACTGCTTCTAATTCTTTCTGCAGCATCATGCATCTTCATAGTAGAATAGTTTCCATGGTGATGAAGCAGAAGCAGTTTAAAGATTTAAAAGAGAAATAGGAGACAACTTACCACTTAACCAGTTCAGGACCCTGGTAAGAGTGACTCACCTAGGAAAGGCCCAAAACAAGCAAGATGGAAGTCCTCAAGAGCAGAAGGTAGGGGACTTCCCAGGTGTAAGGACCAGGGCTCAGCATGGCTGCCATCACACCATCTAAGCGGGGGTGGTAGTGGTGGTGGAGAGCAAGAGGCAATTGCCAGAATGAACTGGTCTACTCACCAATTCCCCATGAGCCAAGGACCCTGGAATGCAAGCCTCTTGCCAAGGATGCCTTCAGAACATGAAGATATAACTGTACTCATAGGAACTCCTTTTTCAGAGATATAAAGCTTAGTCTGATCATGCTGGCCACATAGCTGAGACTCCAGTTGTTGCAAAAAAAATATTAGAAAGTGTCACTTCTGACATTCACTGGAATGAAAGCTATTCTGTAATGATTATATTTTAATCTGGAAAGTTTTCCAGTCAAAGACAAAAGAATCATATGGCAAAACTATTAGGCTTCCAGGAGCTACAGGAAGCCAAGGTAGGAGATATTCCATCTACTATGGGAGGGATTAGTTTATACTTTGTTTTCTCATCACTTAAGTAGCAATTTCCCTAC
>NW_006798890.1:266501-289164 GCF_000442215.2 Lipotes vexillifer | reverse complement strand
TACACTTATTTCTTCAAAATCCCAATTTATCCACACATTTTCATTCAACAGCTAAAGTCTTCAGAGACTAGATGAGTTGGGTGGAGGGTACATGAGCTTTCAAAAGTGAAGGAGAGGCCAGTTCACCTCAGACCAGAAGCTTCAAAGACCCTCCACAGCGCTATTGAGGTCTACATGTTATTTGTATGCTTTTTCTGTTTTATATTTTAACAAACAAGAGAAGTAGTGTGGTTGATAGTGTGGCTTGGGAAGTTTGTCTACAGGTTTGTCTAAACGCACCTAGCCAATAGAAGTGTCAATTACCCATGGAAACTTCTAATAGCATTTTCCTCCAGGCACCAACCTCAAGGTAGCTGGGCTTCTTGAATGGAGGGTCAGCCACACATTTGGTTTTGACTAGTAAAGCAAATGAGTAGAGGACTTGGAGTCAGAAAGAGGTTTATTCTACATTCACATGTTAGAGTAGCTGGACTGTTTTTGGATTTAGATTCAAACTGGTATTGTGAACATAGGCTGCTGTTATTCTAACCCAGACATCAGAAGTTGGAAATATAAAATGAGTCAATAAAAGGCCTCAGAAATATTAAGTTTAGTTTGAGGCATAAATCCTGCTTAGAACTATAGAAAAGATAAAATAGTGTTTAATATTTTGGAGAAGAGAAAGCCAGGTACTCCTGGAAGCCACCACCATAGGTTGGGAGAACACTAGGGTTCTAGGCCTGGAGGGGGTAGAAGCTAGGAAGCAATGATTTTAGGAACAACCAACAAGGACATATGTACAACTTCCACATTAGTGAGCACCAACAATGGAAAGATTTGAGACTGGGAAATGGAGAGCCACTGGGAAATAGTGGAAGTCTTCTGGGATTGAAGACTATGGGACTGCCCAAGGCTCTTCTGGAAGAGCAGATGGTACAGGGAGTTACACGTTGATGTTCATAGCTATTAAGAGAACTCCAGAAGTAGTAAAGAGGAAGCATTTCATGAGAATAGCTGAAGCTTGGGCATGTTACTCCCACCAAGAACTCCCAGGGTGAACATTCTAGTACAACTCCACTTAGTATCTATACAAGACCCAATGATTAGGGCCTTCTGGATGTAGCTTTGCCACATTGTCCCTGAGCTCCAAGGAAAAAATAGAATGTTTGGGAATCTCTCCAGAGTTTTGGGCTAGAATAAGGATGTCCCCAAAATGGTTTCCTAATAACCTATCTTAGACCACAGTGCATCAAGTGAGCCCAAGAGGAAATGCAGAAGCCTAACATCTAGCCCAGAGCAACTCTTCTACTCATGGCCCACAGGGCTCTATTTCCTGCTTGTTAGCTGAGCCTGATAAATTGCCACTTTATGGCCAGTGTTAGTGATAGACCACTCACCTATGGGACAGCTACTAAGTTCACCCTCTTAAGACTCTGCACAACCCTTATAGAATGCCCTCAGTTTTAATCACATCACTACCACTCAGATTCCAGGATAGCACATGGTTTTATTCCAGGGTCAGGATTTTGTACTTGCACATGAGTCTCTTCAGGCACTTATAAAGTATCTCCTATCTCCCAGGACATGGCCACCCCATGCCAGGCTTTCAGCTACCTGCCACAGAAAGAGTTCCCAAACCTGTCATCCTAACACCAACCAGGAAAGCTTGTTATAGGTCCAAACTCCAGGTGTCCATGTCTTTACCTACAGGAAACAGCCCTCTGTGACATTTACTCTTAGCATGTAACATCCTGGAAATTTTCTTCTCCCTGCTAGCAAGACATTTAGGACTGTTCCATCCTCTGAGGTAGTGGTAGTTGTTGGTGTCTTTTTACCACTGATCTACCTTCTAGCTTTTTACCACTGATCTACCTTCTTTTAGGTAGCCACTGATCATGTAACTGATTTATATCTGTGCCCAGTAAATTTTTTGAGTGCATAAACAGGAAGCATTAGGCTTTTCAACTGAGATTCTCAAAATATGAGAATGTCTCAATTTTCTACTTAGGAAAGTTTGGATTAGGAGACTTTGTCAATCACTAATTTTACGGTCAAAATGATTGACCGCTAGACCTATGTTTTTCAGGCTGAAGCTACACTCTTCCTTCTGAAAGGGGTTGAGAAGGAGAAATAGTTATTGCTGGGTAGGACTCTGAAAACTTACAACAGGAGAGGAGGTGGTTACCCAAAGGATGCAGATATCCCAGCAAGATGAAGGTATGAGCCCCACAAGGTATCTCCTGTCATAGATGCAGGCTTTGTCTGTGCTGCTGGTTTCAATCATAATTAGGGCTTCTACCAGTATCCACCTCAGATGAGCTTTGACAGAGGGTTACAAATGCCTTTTCTCCATTTACTTTCTCCTGGTTTTCTCCAGAATTAGGCCTTATAGTGAAGAGACATGGAATCTCAAAGCTGGTTGAACTAATTGGATAGGAATGAACTATCTCAGGGTGCCCAACACAGAAGTCTGTGTATCCAATTGGCACAGTCAATAAGGTATGTCGGCAAGATAAGATGTACTCAAGGCTCAAAGGACACTCACGAATTTCATTTAGCACATGCATGAGACAATCTTTAAGACTGAATCCTAATCCTATGAAGGTACAAAATAAATGCAACTACAGCATTTAGAGCGATATGCAAGACAATCATGGAGTTTCCAGTGGGATGGAAACATTTATGTATATCCACCTGCTCAAGTTTAGGATCCATTAACTCAGTACATTAGTCTCACACCATGGACATAAATGACACTAAAATTTTGGTAGGCAGAACTGAAGTCTTATATCTTATGGCCCAACCTTAGATGCCTTGATCAAAGATTAAAAATGCTGATCTGGGCTTCCCTGGTGGCGCAGTGCCGATGCCGGGGACACGGGTTTGTGCCCCGGTCCGGGAAGATCCCACATGCCGCAGAGCGGCTGGGCCCGTGAGCCATGGCCGCTGAGCCCGTGCGTCCGGAGCCTGTGCTCCGCAACGGGAGAGGCCACAACAGTGAGAGGCCCGCGGCTGGCAAAAAAAAAAAAAAAAAGTGCTGATCTCTCTTGCAAGGCAGCGGGTTACATACCATCAAAAGCCTGCAAAAGCCAACTTGCAAACTATTGTCAGGAACCAATGAAGGAAATGATTTCACACACATCATAGTAACTACTGTTTGTAGCTCTTTAAGGGATGCTGTTCAGTCTAGCATGATGTGTATAATTGGTTAGTTTGATAAGGCTACCAATATTCCTCAGACTGAACCATTAATGACATTCTTATTCCATAGGGATGAGTCATATGCTGCTGAGCACTTCTGCCCCCAAATGAAATTCTCAGACTAAAAAACTAGCATTTCATTCCATGAGAACAATGGTCACTTCCATTTTTTAAGAAATATAACTATGTACAGCATTTACAAGCTCAGTGCAAAACATGTTCTGAAAGGGTCTGCCAGAAGTTTTGCTTAGACGTTCTTACATTTCTAACTCTGTCCAAACCTAGCTTTCAGTATAGGAGTAACATGACCATCTTTTTTCATGTATTGTCTGGGCTGTTCTCTGATATTAAACGATTCCAACACCAACTGGGTGTCCAACAACTCAATTGACACCTTTTACTTGGAGTTATTGTCAGATAAAAGTTAAAGGACCCTGTCCTAGAAGACTGCCCCCACTTCAGGCACCAGTCACAGGTTGAGGTGCAACCCATACTTCTGTCCAACTTGGCTATAAATTGTTTTCCTATTCCCCCTCCCTTAGGTTCAATAATTTGCTAGATTAGTTCATGGAACTCAATACTTAATGCTTCCCAGTTTATTATAAAGGATATAAGTCAGGAATAGTTAAACTGAAGAGATGCATGGGGTAAGGTTTAGGGCAGAGGGAGGGGCACAGAATTCCCATGCCCTGTCTGGGCATGCAAACCTCCAAGCATTTCCACATGTTCACCAATGCAGAAATTCATCAGATCTCATTATTCAAGAGTTATAGAACTTAATCTCCAGCCCCCACTTCCCTTTTCTGAAAGTCACTAGGTAAAGATGAAAGATCCAACCCCCTAATTACTTCTTTCTGGTGACCAGTCCCCTCCTAAGGTTGTTTAGGGGGACTATTCTAAGTCACCTCATTAGCATGAACTCAGCTGTGATCAAGAAGGGTTGGTAGGAATAACCGAAGACACTCCTATCACTCAGGAAATCCCAAGAGTTTTAGATTTGTGCCTGGAACCAGGTACAGAGACATCAAAATATTTGACCATGCATAGTCTAAGTGGTTTCTTTCATTTAAATACCATATACCATGAGATAAAGCCGAACATTTTTGTATGCTTCTCTTACTAAAGCCAAGTATGTTTTCCTTCTACTCAAAACCTAATGCTGGCTGTTAAATAGAATTTATACATTGCATTTTAACCATAAAATGCAGAGAAAACCCTAAACAAGCTCATGATGATGCAGATAAACCCTAAATAAACATGATGATGTACTAACATACACCCATCAATAAAGGAAAAAGTTTTAAAGGGCTCTAATACTGAAGATGGATGAAGGTGTCTTTAAGAAAAGGGAATACTGAGTGTTGCAGTGACATTAACTTGTTGCACACTCTATCATTCCAGAATTATTAAGGACTGTAATATAAAAAAAAAGAAAAAAAAAAAACCTACCTCAGTGTTTAGATGGCACTTTTCCCAAGAAAGAGCAGGATCCTGGAGAATCAAGCACTCAAGGAAAGGGCTACATGGATACCTAGTCGGGGAAGGCAAGCTTTGAAGGGCTCCTCTAGTCTCAGAGACAGCTGAGCTGGCTTTAGGGACAGCTAAGTGGAGATCCTTATCGACTTCCAGAGCACAGACAAATGTTAGGCAGCTTTAGAGCCACAGTTAGAAATAAAGGCTCTTATTTTTGAAGTGTTGGAAGTGGAAAGAGGCACTAGGAAGAGAAGCGATTTTATGAGCACACGAAAGGACAAAATAGAAGCACCTACATGTGCTCAACAGCCTGAGCCTTTGTAAGAGAAAGAAATGAACAATTCTTATCAAGACTGTATATCAAACATTAAATTGTCACTATAGATAGAGATCAGACCTGTATTGAAATACAAACTTTTCTCCAACATGGATGGTGTGGAGTTATATCCACAAGAGGTCAAAAACAGAAGGCCTAGAATTCCTAGTCATTTATGTATCGGCAACTATCTGGAAAACTGGTTCCTGGTTTCATCTAAGGAATGAATTCCTAGCCCTCAGGCAAAGTCTATTGGTTGTCATGGTCCCTGCCCAAGAATTTGCTCGTTCTGTTCAAAATTCACAAGACAAAAAACTAAGTGACAGGGCAATTTACATGAAAATTCAAGAAATTTAAGTAGTAATGCTCCTGCTGAGAAAAGTTGTCTTTCTAGGAGGTGATCTATTCTGAGGAATAAACTCTAAGCTTTAGGATAAAGTAAAAGGTTTTAGTTATAGCTGCATCATTAGCATTTTCTTATAAGAGCTTTGAATAGAAAAAGGGAACAGGATCAATGGCATCTATACAGCGATGTAAGCTGAAGTGCAGCGTAAAAGAGAAAAAGTGATGGCAGGAATAAAGAAGTTTATAAAAAGGAAATTTTTAATCCCATCAAAGATATAGGTATAAGCAGGAACAGGAAGCAGGATGGACTATGGGCCCACATGTCTTTAGCCAAAGCCTTAGTTTCAAACCAGGCCCACAGTGAACAGTGTTTGGACTACAGTCTCTAGGCCAATATGCTGAGTCTTTCAATAGTCACATGCAGTGATTAGATAAAATGTTGCCATCCTCAACCTCCAAAGGTACCAAGAGGTGCCCAAAGCCAATGTATGTGGTTTGCAGGTATACCTGCCGCTTTCTCATTACCTGAGTTCAGACTGACCTAGAGTGAAGGAACACAAATGCCAGAACTCAGGGTTTTCAGGCAGTAAAGTTATCTGCCCTTAAGACCTTCACAAGGTCCACTAAGACATAGCTTTCCTGGATAGGGACTTTGGTTTCACTTAATGACACTGCCTGAACTCCACATACTGCTGCCTCTCAGCAACAGGGAACTCAGCAACTAACTGGTGTCCGTCTCACTCCTTGTTTTACCTGATTTTCTGTGATTCAGAATCAGCAGTTAGGATCCATCTTTGATTCTTCAAACTGAAACACCACTGGCAGGAGAAGTTGCTAAGTCACATGCACCTATATTGGTATCTGGTCAAAGGTAAACTTTTGAAACCAATCATGTGGAGTATTTCCCACATCCAGGGCCTCCTCTTGCTAGAAGCTACCCACATACCACAGACTACTGCCCAAAGCTGCCTGGATGCCTAGGAGACAGAGCACCCCCAGGAGACAGCCGTGTCTTCCTAAATGTGGGCCTGCAACCTAGTCAGAGTGGACCTGGGCAACCCTGTGCTGTGAGATCTACCAATTACCTCCTCTGCAAATTCCTGGGATCCCGTTGACTCCAATTAAAATCATATAATTTCTCACATAAATTATGATTCCCAAATCCAAGTTGGGACTCTTAAATATTCTTTTCACATTTCCATCTGCCCCAGGTTACTAAGGTTTATGAGGATGGGGAATGGAATTTGTTAGAAAGGATCATGTAAGTGATAAGGCCTCAACGGTTCTGGCAGTGTGAGAGTTGGAAACCTGTATTCAGACACTTCAGCTACTGTCTAGTTTGAGATTAACTATGAATAAGGTCAGGACTATTGGCAAGACATTTTCTAGTAAGAACTGGGGAACAAGTGTTCACAAAAACACTCTTTAGGAAAATGGGATGAGGGAAGAGAACAGTTCTACACAGGGCGATTCAGTGGCTCCCTGAGATCAAAGGACAAGAACAAGGACTTGGGAACAGAAGTGAAGTTCAAAGACCACACATGATCCAAACAGCTCACTCTATACTAGTGACCCCAAGAGCAGGAAGATAAAGAAGGGATGCAATTTCTGGTACAAGAACATCTGGGGATAAATGATTTTGACCCTAGGGATTTTGACTGGAGCTGCTGTAGGAAGACAGATGCTAGAAGCTTTTGTCTGAAACAGGGAAACAGTAAACTGAAAGATGAAGAGGCTTGAGGAGAGTTACAAGAAAATTAGTATCAATCCAGGAAGGATTGATAAAACACTTCTGGAATAAAAGGATCTTTACAATGAAGTATTGACTTTTCAGCATCTGATATCCAAAAATAGCAGCTGGAAGACAACAGAATCAATTCCAAGTAGTTAAACTGGTAGCTGTGAGTTATCTGATTTGCTAAGGGCCGGGCTCAGAACAAGAGAAGCTCTGCAGCTCATCCAAGTTGTGGGACACCCTTCCCTGCTCCTAACACTCTGCAGATCCACTGGGGTTTGAGGTGTCTGTTGGAAAGAGGATGCTAATGGAGCCTCCGGCAAGCCCCAAGATGCATGTCCTAATCGTGTATACCGGTGTTTTCCATTTGAAAAGCCACTTCAGGATTGTTGCTGGGCCCCTGCAGACCCTGATACACCAACTAATTATGCAACATGTGTGGCCCGTCAAGAACTGGGTGCCTGCTGATCCCAGTGGTGACAAAGTTTGAACATGTGTAACAGAAATACCTTAGGTAGCAATAGAAAAGTCTAATCAGCTCTGCACAGGTAAGCAAGTTGTTACAAACTGCTCTCTTCTGGAAGCAGATATTGACAGTTATGGTTGCATAAGGTTTATTGGGGAACCAACACCTGTGGTGTAAGAGTAGAGGAAGCTGGATTGGGTATAGAGTGCTATCAGACCATCATGCTAACCTAACAGTCTCTGCCAGCCCCTCACAAAGCTTCACAGCCTGTTAGCTGAGTCCTGCCTAGGGTGACAATGGTACCATTGTACACCATCACCATATTGGGTCATTGTCTGGGGTTTGTCCTGAGGGGAACGTATCCATGGCTATCACCACTTTGCTCACTCATCTCTTAGAAGCCTCCCACTTGAGTCCCTCTCAGCAATGGATACTCCAGCTCCTTTTGCACCTCAGGTACAATTCCTAGGTGTATTCTATACCATTTCCCAGAGTTTTCTCAGGTTAGTTTCCAGTGGTGGCTGGCATAATAATACACCAATACTAGATGTCTTCCTCTCCACCTTTCACTTCCCTATTCTACCAGCTTTCCCACATCTCCCAAATAGACTACTTGCAATCAAATTCATATCTTCAGGGTCCACTTACAGAATAAGCATCATATCGCTTCTCCTGTATGATGGAAATAGGGCAAACCTTCTCTCACTTCAGAAAAATGTGAGAACAAAGACTTCTTTCCAACCTTCAAAGCAGTCCTAGTTTGCCAATCGAAATTTCTTCCATGCACTCATGAAAACTCTGTCAAGATTTGCCAGTCCATTATTGCCTGATACACCACCAATGCCCGTCCTAATGGGTACTAAACAGGACTTCTAACGACAGACATAAGTAGAATTCATTTAGTGTTCATTTCCCTAGGAGGGAAACTAAGGGAGACAAGAACAAGTAGAAAGGACACTCTTCTGTTTAATGGAAAGAATAAGATAGTAAAGTGTTAAATGATTGTGTATTAATAAAATCCACATTAAGAGTTTTATCCTCCAATGTGATTTGACCTTAAAATTTCAGTAGAATTGAAGGGAAATGGTATCCAGTTAGTGTTGAGAATTATGGAGAAGCTCACAAAAGCATCAAAGCAACTTAGAAGTGACAGATGTCTCATAGGTCAAAAAGCCCATTAGAAGAAAATGAAAGACTTTACAACTTCCATTTCTGGTATTACAGAAGACTAGATATCCTAGAAAAACTACAAACACCTAAAAGGTTGGGCATTTTTATTTAGTGCTCAGCTAAACTGGCAAGTAAGCGTTGTACTTAGCATTCAAGGACAAAACTAGGTTCAAAGAAGCAAATGCTAAAGCAAGTATCTGCTCTGGGAGTTTGAGGTACAGTTGATTGAGTTTTGGTTCATACAGGCAGCACTGGGAAAAAACCCAAGACAGTTAGGGTCCACATAAAGTTCAGAAGTTGAACTAGAAGAACCAGCTCAAACCTGAAATCACAACAAAACATATCTTTAGAGAGAAGAAAGCCAGCTTTCATTAGGTAGAAAGGGGAACCTGCCTCTTAGCACTAGGTGGGAGTGAGAAAAACTCATGGACAGCTAAAATTAACTGTCAAAAGCAGCCACAAATAGAAAATTGAGTTGTTCTGGGGTGGAGTCAGGGAAGGATGACACAGGTGATGTGGTATGTCATTGGTATGACATTGCTACCACTTCTAAGCCAGCTACCACTTCGTGGAACAGAGAGCTCTCCACCGGTAGTAACTATGTGCCTTCAGAGGCTGGCCAGCCATTGCTCCTTCATTGCATGAGAAAATGCAGGAAAGATGATGACCTATGGCCCATGGTTGGGTAGGTGCCAGTCCGTGACGGAAGCCATAGCCTCCAAGGCAGCAGGAGCTTCATGGTAAGGGGCTGACTCCTGGAGAGCTATGTTGGAGACATTTGGGGAAGGCAGTGTGGTGAGAACCACTGGAAAGTACCCAGATTGAGAGCTGTGTGACTGGTGTGAATTGACAGTTCTCTAACTCCCTGTCAGGCTCACAGATGCCAGCCTGACTTCTAAGTGATTCCCACTATCCTCCCAGCTCTCATGCCTCTTCTCCAACTTAGAAAGAGACAGAGAGAAACAGAGAAAGAGAGAGAAAGAGAAAGAGAGAGAGAAAGAGAGAGAGAGAGAGAAAGAGAGAGAGAGAGAAAGAGAGAGAGAGAAAGAGAGGTTGTGTACCACCGAGAGCTATCCTCCCACACAGCCGCCCAAGATGGGGTAGAGTGGTCACTGTGGGGACCTCCATAGCTTCTTGTGTACATACAGGTACACTGGGTCTTCTGGGATTCTGGCCCAAACCCCCTCCCTAGTGGCTCCCAGATTCTAGTACACTCTTTTGTTGCTCCAGAGGTCAACTCCATCCCAGACAGTAAGCAGTCTCAACACAGGACTAAACACCCACCTGGTTGTGGTTTATGACAGATAGTCTACCTCCATACTGATCTTTTCCTGCCTTTCTGAACCTCATTAACAGGTGAGACTTCAAGCTATACGCCCCAGTCCAGGTTGGCTCTCTGTTCAGATCAGGCAAGTCAACTTTGCAATTCAAAGTCCAAAGGCCATTACTATGTCTGCATGATCTTCAGTAACCACAATTCTGTTGGATGCAGTTGGCACACATTTTGAAAGTGTGAATCATTATGAACTTTGACCCAGATGATCCTCAGACACCTACAGAATTTAATTATGCTTACAAACAAAAATCTACATTTGAAGCATGTTGATATTGCCTTTTAGCTTTTTAAAAAATGAATGTTTTACACAAGTGCACCATCTCATTCCATTTACTCCCTTCCCCAGAGAAGACACTATCCTGAAGTTAGTCCTTCCCATCTATGTGCTGATATTTTCTACATGTTTGTATATATTGACAATTGTATAGTATTACTTTTCAGTGTAAATGGTATATGGTAGAAGTTTTACAGTTTGCTTTTTCCTCCAAATTATGTTTTTTATTTAATCTTCTTGGGTTGGAGTGATCTTATTCTTCGTGACTTATCATGCTATATCTGCAGTCTTTTAATAAGCTACAATAAAATTTGTTTTCTTTTCCAAATAAAAAGAAAGTGGTTTGCCTTTACTCTTGTCCTCTATGTCCCCAATAGAAGCAAATGCAGATGTGGTCTGGAGCATACCTTAAACAGACCGCAAAATATTTCCACAGATAAAGCTTTAAAAATGCCAAGAAAAAGACACTGTAGCTAACAGGCAGCAGGAAAAACAAAAAAGCAAACAAGACAGAATCAGGCATAGAAAATCTACTGAAATAAGATAGAACAAACTTCAAATACTAAAAAGGAAAAATACAATCAAGAATCAGGCATATTTGAGAAGAACCAAGTAACTTCCTAAAGTTGTACTAAGATGTTAATTTACAGTTATACTGGTATACAATGCCTTAAAGGATTGATTCTCAGTGGAGTAGGTATAGCCACTAAGTCTTGGAAATACATGGAGGGATGTGTTGTCAAAGTAACTGGAGGATGCTATAGACATAGTCTGGAGACAGCCATGTTAGATGTCTTTCAGGGCACATGACAGAAGTCCTACAGAAAAAATAATTTTTGTCCACATTCCACATGACTTAAGTTGTCTCAGGCCTTGAAGTAAGGGAAGAAAACCAATTATCCAAGTCTAAAATCTAACTCCATCTCGCATAATGGAGATGGGATGGTTTTCATACACGTAGAATTTTCCAGGAACACAACTACTATGTAAATTGAAGGTTGCATATTGTTATATGGAAAATTTTGCTCAGAATTAAGTTACTATTTCTGAAAGTCACACCATTTATAGCCAACCCACTGTGACTTCACCTGTCATATTTTTAGGAAGTGAACTTTGAGGCATTTACAAGTGATACCATTTCACACCCACAGGATTGGCAAAAAGTCAAAGAGAACCAAGTGGTGGTGAGGATGTGAGATATGGGGAGTCCCTTTTTTTTTTTATAACACCACCCACACTGTTTGTGGTAGTATAAATGTATTGTCATGAGAGCTAAGAGTAATCAAATATTTTCTGCCAGAGGCAAGGCATATGAAACCACAAATAGTCTGTGATGGGTGCAAATGGACCCGGGAGGGTATTGGTAACTTTGAGTGTTCCTTTAAGGCTTTAATGCTTTTTTAATCTATGGAGGGTTCTTTGAGATAAGCCATTCTCACTTCAACCCCAACCTGAGGGCCCAAGTTGTGCATTGCAGAATATGCTCAGACCTGAATGCCTTAATAAGACTCAAAATTAAGCTGTGAAGATTTTTTTCAGTCTATGACAAGTTAGTGGAGACAAAGTTTCTAGTTCTCCCACCTTTGGTGACCACTGATTGACAGTTTTTACCAAAGCTTCTTTTAAAAAAAAAAAAAAAAAAAAAACAGAAGCAGGGCTTTCCATCTCACTTTGCTTTAGAGATTCTTAATTCAGAGACTCAGTTACTCTACACAGAAAAAGGAATTCACTGTAGAGATAGTATCCAAATAGGTGAGCTCTATTTAAGCTAAGCACAAACACCAACACCAGAATAAGTTCAACACAGCCAAAAGTTAGGAGTTCATGGACCCAATGGGACCAATGTTACACTACTCTATAGAAGAGCTGGCTTCTCTTTCCATGTGAGATGGTCTAGGACAGTATAGCTTCATGAAGCAGGAACATTTCTTCCAAAGGCATAGCATCAGCTTGTCCTAGTTTCCACCTGCCTCCTGACAATCTCAGTTGCAATCTACTACCCAAGCAAGTCTGGATGGACCTGAGAGATTAGTATACACTGACAAGGATCAAAGCAAAGATCTAGGATAACAGTGCTTAGAATATAAACAGATCTGCTTAATGTGTGGGGAGACTGGGCTTTTAGTGAATGGGTGATAGTATGTATTCTAACACTGTACTCAGTTCAGACATTCTTAGAAGGTAGCATTCCCTCCTATTGATGGCAGAACTGAAGAGTTAACATGACTTTGCCAAAGCCACATGACTGCTAATTGTCAGAGCCAAGTTTCAAGTCTTTTGAGTTGAAAGTCATGAAAATCATTTTTCTAGTGGGAGGAAAGTTTTCATTTTTTTAAAAAACAAAGTTTGCATGTTCCTTTTAGTTTGAAATAGAACAGATTTTAACACACCTTTAAAAGAAAAGCAATGCTTTTACTGTCATCCTAAGACATTCCTCACTGAGACCCACTACTCCAGTTCTCTTTGCTGACCTGCTATTTTTATTCAAGGAAACATGACTTGCCCACAAGTCATCTTAGTTATCTCCTTGTAGAGTCATGCCTTGTGCTCACATTTAAATGGGTTGTGCTCTATGACTGTCTTCCCCACTTTTCCTGAGCATTAGCTCTTCGTAGGTCTAGGTTCTCTCCTGGCAATGTTCAAAGATCTTAATTCTGTATCTAGTACTGTACAGTATTGCTGATATTATACAAATATATACTGAGATCATTAGTGGATAACTTGGTTTTACAGGATTTTAAAAAATAAATTTATTTATTTATTTTTGGCTGCGTTGGGTCTTCATTGCTGTGTGTGGGCTTTCTCTAGTTGCAGCGAGCTGGGGCTACTCTTTGTTGCGGTGCGCAGGCTTCTCATTGAGGTGGCTTCTTTTGTTGCAGAGCACGGGCTCTAGGCATGAGGGTTTCAGTAGTTGTGGCTCACGGGCTTAGTTGCTCTGCAGCATATGGAATCTTCCCAGACCAGGGATCAAACCCATGTCCCCTGCAATGGCAGGTGGATTCTTAACCACTGTGCCACCAGGGAAGTCCTGGTTTTATAGTTGTTTTAACAGCATTGTCATAAAAATAATTGCTGGATTGTTATGTTTATGGGTGTTTTAGTCATGTTTGAAGAAACTGGTTAGGGTTTTGGACAGGCTGGGAATGTTTTCATTTTCCATTTAAAATATTCTGATTCCTGTCATCCAAGTATTTTTATCCATTGTGTTTTCTAGAGACAGGATTATTATTTGATAAAAGATGAAGACATGCATTGTTTCTCAGGGACAATATTAGAATACATAATGATGTAGTCATATGCTTGCACCCGTATGTTGGAACTCCAGGAGGTGACACTACAAATGCAGACCAGTACAAATGCACTGAAGTGGCCACAAATACCCTAGTGGCATTCATTATCACTAAGATGGCTTTGAAGTGCACTTTTCAAAACTACCAAAAGCCAAACTTGTCTGAGATGTTGCATTCTTGGAGAACGTAACCAGTATGATAAAGTTCCAAGCTCAGATTTTAAACCGTTTTTCACCTGTATGTAAGTTATACACTGAGTTGGACTGTTAATTACTGAGATCCTGAGATCTAGCACTCTGGAGTTTCTGGAGGCCAGTCTACTAATTGCCAGTATTGGTACAATGATTGACAACTAAAATGACCCCCATAAGTTTTCAGAATGCCCTGAATAGAGTATGACGCTGTCCTTCTTGGAAGTCTCTGCATTATGCATTCATCATCATTGAGATCTTAATTCCACAGTCCATGATTTGAGATAGGACCAAAATGCCAGAGCTGCAGTTGACACAGCACTATGAGGTTCCTCACTGTCATCCTGGGATCAAAATATATAGGGAATAACTATATAACTAATGACTTATTACATAATTCATGAGCTTCCAGAGCCAGTATGCCTTTGACGTGAGTGCAGAGTAGTACAGAGAAGTAGCTTTGGAGTTACATAATATGTATGAATCCAAGCTGTATGAAGAGAGGCCATTTCCTTACTGTGTTCAACCTACTCATCTGTCAAGTGATTATGTTAATATAATCTACTACATGGGTTTGTGACAATACCCTACAATGCCTGGCACAGAGAACAGGAATGTTAAGTTATTTGCTCCTTTCTAGGCTGGTGCAACCATGTTAGGTAACATTAATATGATACGTATTATCCAGTAACTTATAAAACAAACTCAAGTTCCCCTAAGAAAGTGATTCATTACTTTTTTTTTTAACATCTTTATTGGAGTATAATTGCTTTACAATGGTGTGTTAGTTTCTGCTTTATAACAAAGTGAATCAGTTATACATATACATATGTTCCCATATCTCTTCCCTCTTGCATCTCCCTCCCTCCCACCCTCCCGATACCACCCCTCTAGGTGGTCACAAACCACCTAGCTGATGTCCCTGTGCTATGCGGCTTCTTCCCACTAGCTACCTACTTTAGGTTTGGTAGTGTATATACGTCCATGCCACTCTCTCACTTTGTCATAGATTACCCTTCACCCTCCCCATATCCTTAAGTCCATGCTCTAGTAGGTCTGTGTCTTTATTCCCATATTATCTTTAGGTTTTTCATGACCTTTTTTTTTTCTTTCTTTCTTAGATTCCACATATATGTGTTAGCATGTGGTATTTGTTTTTCTCTTTCTGACTTACTTCACTCTGTATGACAGACTCTAGGTCCATCCACCTCACTACAAATAACTCAATTTCGTTTCTTTTTATGGCTGAGTAATATTCCATTGTATATATGTGCCACATCTTCTTTATCCATTCATCTGTTGATGGACACTTAGGTTGCTGCCATGTCCTGGATATTGTAAATAGAGCTACAATGAACATTTTGGTACATGACTCTTTGAATAATGGTTTTCACAAGGTATATGCCCAGTAGTGGGATTGCTGGGTCGTATGGTAGTTCTATTTGTAGTTTTTTAAGGAACATCCATGCTGCTCTCCATAGTGGCTGTATCAATTTACATTCCCACCAACAGTGCAAGAGTGTTCCCTTTTCTCCACACCCTCTCCAGCATTTATGTTTTCTAGATTTTTTGATGATGGCCATTCTGACCAGTGTGAGATGATATCTCATTGTAGTTTTGATTTTCATTTCTCTAATGATTAATGATGTTGAGCATTCTTTCATGTGTTTCTTGGCAATCTGTATATCTACTTTAGAGAAATGTCTATTTAGGTCTTCTGCCCATTTTTGGATTGGGTTGTTTGTTTTTTTGTTATTGAGCTGCATGAACTGCTTGTAAATTTTGGAGATTAATCCTTTGTCAGTCACTTCACTTGCAAATATTTTCTCCCATTCTAAGGGTTGTCTTTTGGTCTTATTTATGGTTTCCTTTGCTGTGCAAAAGCTTTTAAGTTTCACTAGGTCACATTTGTTTATTTTTGTTTTTATTTCCATTTCTCTAGGAGGTGGGTCAAAAAGGATCTTGCTGTGATTTATGTCATAGAGTGTTCTGCCTATGTTTTCCTCTAAGAGTTTGATAGTGTCTGGCCTTACATTTAGGTCTTTAATCCATTTTGAGTTTATTTTTATGTATGGTGTTAGGGAGTGTTCTAATTTCATACTTTTACATGTAACTGTCCAGTTTTCCCAGCACCACTTATTGAAGAGGCTGTCTTTTCTCCACTGTATATTCCTGCCTCCTTTATAAAAAATCAGGTGACCATATGTGTGTGGGTTTATCTCTGGGCTTTCTATCGTGGTCCATTGATCTATCTTTCTGTTTTTGTGCCAGTACCATATTGTTTTGATTACTGTAGCTTTGTAGTATAGTCTGAAGCCAGGGAGCCTGATTCCTCCAGCTCCGTGTTTCCTTCTCAAGATTGCTTTGGCTATTCAGGGTCTTTTGTGTTTCCATACAAATTGTGAAATTTTTTGTTCTAGTTCTGTGAAAAATGCCAGTGGTAGTTTGATAGGGACTGCATTGAATCTGTAGATTGCTTTGGGTAGTCGAGTCATTTTCACAATGTTGATTCTTCCAATCCAAGAACATGGTATATCTCTCCATCTATTTGTATCATCTTTAATTTCTTTCATCAGTGTTTTATAATTTTCTGCATACAGGTCTTTTGTCTTCTTAGGTAGGTTTATTCCTAGATATTTAATTCTTTTTGTTGCAATAGTAAATGGGACTGTCTCCTTAATTTCACTTTCAGATTTTTCATCATTAGTGTATAAGAATGCCAGAGATTTCTGTGCATTAATTTTGTATCCTGCTACTTTACCAAATTCATTGATTAGCTCTAGCAGTTTTCTGGTAGCATCTTTAGGATTCTCTATGTATAGTATCATGTCATCTGCAAAGAGTGACAGCTTTACTTCTTTTCTGATTTGGATTTCTTTTTTTCCTTTTTCTTCTCTGATTGCTGTGGCTAAAACTTCCAAGACTATGTAGAATAATAGTGGTGAGAGTGGGCAACCATGTCTTATTCCTCATCTTAGTGGAAATAGTTTCATATTTTCACCATTGAGGACGATGTTGGCTGTGCGTTTGTCATATATGGCCTTTATTATGTTGAGGAAAGTTCCCTCTATGCTTACTTTCTGCAAGGTTTTTATCATAAATGGGTGTTGAATTTTGTCAAAAGCTTTCTCTGTATCTATTGAGATGATCATATGGTTTTTCTCCTTCAATTTTTTAATATGGTGTATAATGTTGATTGATTTGAATACATTGAAGAATCCTTGCATTCCCGGAATAAACCCCACTTGATCATGGTGTATGATCCTTTTAATGTGCTGTTGGATTCTGTTTGCTAGTATTTTGTTGAGGATTTTTGTATCTATATTCATCAGTGATACTGTCCTGTAGTTTTCTTTCTTTGTGATATCTTTGTCTGGTTTTGGTATCAAGGTGATGGTGGCCTCGTAGAATGAGTTTGGGAGTGTTCCTCCCTCTGCTCTATTTTGGAAGAGTTTGAGAAGAATAGGTATTATCTCTTCTCTAAATGTTTGATAGAATTCGCCTGTGAAGCCATCTGATCCTGGGCTTTTGTTTGTTGGGAGAATTTTAATCATAGTTTCAATTTCAGTGCTTGTGATTGGTCTGTTCATATTTTCTATTTCTCCATGGTTCAGTCTCAGCAGGTTGTGCACTTCTACGAATTTGTCCATTTCTTCCACGTTGTCCATTTTTTTGGCATAGAGTTGCTTGTCGTCATCTCTCATGATCCTTTGTATTTCTGCAGTGTCAGTTGTTCCTTTTCCTTTTTCATTTCTAATTCTATTGATTTGCGTCCTCTCCCTTTTTTTCTTGATGAGTCTGGCTAATGGTTTATCAATTTTGTTTATCTTCTCAAAGAACAAGCTTTTAGTTTTATTGATCTTTGCTATCGTTTCCTTCATTTCTTTTTCCTTTATTTCTGATCTGATTTTTATGATTTCTTTCCTTCTGCTAACTTTGGGATTTTTTTGTTCTTCTTCCTCTAGTTGCTTTAGGTGCAAGAGTAGATTGTTTATTCGACAGTTTCCTGTTTCTTAAGGTAAGATTGTATTGCTATAAACTTCCCTCTTAAAACTGCTTTTGCTGCATCCCATAGGTATTGGATCGTCGTGTCTCCATTGTCATTTGTTTCTAGGTATTTTTTTATTTCCTCTTTGATTTCTTCAGTGATCACTTCGTTATTAAGTAGTGTATTGTTTAGCCTCCATGTGTTTGTAATTTTTACAGATCTTTTCCTGTAATTGATATCTAGTCTCATAGCATTGTGGTCAGAAAAGATACTTGATACAATTTCAATTTTCTAGAATTAACCAAGGCTTGATTTGTGACCCAAGATATGATCTATCCTGGAGAATTTTCCATGAGCACTTGCGCAAAATGTGTATTCTGTTGTTTTTGGATGGAGTGTCCTATAAATATCAATCAAGTCCATCTTGTTTAATGTATCATTTAAAGCTTGTGTTTCCTTATTTATTTTCATGTTGGATGATCTGTCCATTGGTGAAAGTGGGGTTTTTAAGTCCCCTACTATGAATGTGTTACTGTCGATTTCCCCTTTTATGGGTGTTAGTATTTGCCTTATGTATTGAGGTGCTCCTATGTTGGGTGCATAAATATTTACAATTGTTATATCTTCTTCTTGGATCGATCCCTTGATCATTATGTAGTGTCCTTCTTTGTTTCTTCTAGTAGTCTTTATTTTAAAGTCTATTTTGTCTGATATGAGAATTGCTACTCCAGCTTTCTTTTGGTTTCCATTTGCATGGAATATCTTTTTCCATCCCCTTACTTTCAGTCTGTATGTGTCTCTAGGTCTGAAGTGGGTCTCTTGTAGACAGCATATATATGGGTCTTGTTTTTGTATCCATTCAGCCAATCTGTGTCTTTTGGTGGGAGCATTTAGTCCATTTACATTTCAGGTAATTATCAATATGTATGTTCCTATTCCCATTTTCTTAATTGTTTTGGGTTTGTTATTGTAGGCCTTTTCCTTCTCTTGTGTTTCCTGTCTAGAGAAGTTTCTTCAGTATTTGTTGTAAAAAGCTGGTTTGGTGGTGCTGAACTCTCTCAGCTTTTGCTTGTCTGTAAAGGATTTAATTTCTCCATCAAATCTGAATGAGATCCTTGCTGGGTAGAGTAATCTTGGTTGTAGGTTTTTCTCCTTCATCACTTTAAATACGTCCTGCCACTCCCTGCTGGCTTGCAGAGTTTCTGCTGAAAGTTCAGCGGTTAACCTTTTGGGGATTCCCTTGTGTGTTGTTTTTCCCTTGCTGCTTTTAATATGTTTTCTTTGTGTTTAATTTTTGATTGTTTGATTAATATGTGTCTTTGCATGTTTCTCCTTGGATTTATCCTGTATGGGATTCTCTGTGCTTCCTGGAGTTGATTAACTATTTCCTTTCCCATATTAGGGAAGTTTTCAACTATAATCTCTTCAAATATTTTCTCAGTCCCTTTCTTTTTGTCTTCTTCTTCTGGGACCCCTATAATTTGAATGTTGGTACGTTTAATGTTGTCTCAGAGGTCTCTGAGACTGTCCTCAGTTCTTTTCATTCTTCTTCTTTATTCTGCTCTGTGGTAGTTATTTCCACTATTTTATATTCCAGGCCACTTATCCGTTCTTCTGTCTCAGTTATTCTGCTATTGATCCCTTCTAGAATATTTTTAATTTCATTTATTATGTTGTTCATTGTTGTTTGTTTCATCTTTAGTTCTTCTAGGTCCTTGTTAAATGTGTCTTGCATTTTGTGTATTCTATTTCCAAGATTTTGGATCATCTTTACTATTATTATTCTGAATTCTTTTTCACGTAGACTGCCTATTTCCTCTTCATTTGTTAGGTCTTGTGGGTTTTTACCTTGCTCCTTCATCTAATGTGTTTTTCTCTCTTTTCATTTTGCTCATCTTACTGTGTTTGGGGTCTCCTTTTCACAGGCTGTAGGTTCGTAGTTCCCGTTGTTTTTGGTGTCTGTCCCCAGTGGCTAAGGTTGGTTCAGTGGGTTGTGTAGGTTTCCTGGTGGAGGGGACTAGTGCCTGTGTTCAGGTGGATGAGGCTGGATCTTGTCTCTGTGGTGGGCAGGTCCACTTCTGGTTGTGTGTTTTGGGGTATTTGTGTCCTTATTATGATTTTAGGCAGCCACTCTGCTAATGGATGGGGTTGTGTTCTTGTCTTGCTAGTTGTTTGGCATAATGTGGCCAGCACTGTAACTTGCTGTTCATTGAGTGAAGCTGGGTCTTGGTGTTGAGATGGAGATCTCTGGGAGATTTTCACCGTTTGATATTACGTGGAGCTCGGAGGTCTCTTGTGGACCAGTGTCCTGAAGTTGGCTCTCCCACCTCAGAGGCACAGCCCTGATGCCTGGCTGGAGCACCAAGAACCTGTCCTCCACATGGCTCAGAACAAAAGGGAAAAAAAATAGAAGAAAGAAAGAGGATAAAATAAAATATAGTAAGATAAAATAAAATAGTTATTAAAATAAAAAATCATTTTTAAGAAAAAAATTTTAAAAAGTAAAAAAAAAACTGATGGACAGAACCCTAGGACAAATGGTGAAAGCAAAGCTGTTAATCTGGAGCTTTAATCCGCTGCTTCTGAGGCTACTGGGAGAAATTTCCCTTTCTCTTCTTTGTTCACACAGCTCCCGGGGCTCAGTTTTAGATTTGGCCCCGCCTCTGCGTGTAGGTCGCCGGAGGGCGTCTGTTTTTCGCTCAGACAGCACAGGGTTAAAGGAGCTGCTGATTCGGGGGCTCTGGCTCACTCAGGCCGGGGGCGGGAGGGGTACGGATGTGGGGCGATCCTGCGGCGGCAGAGGCCGGCGTGACGTTGCACCAGCCTGAGGCGCACCGTGCGTTCTCCTGGGGAAGTTGTCCCTGGATCACAGGACCCTGGCAGTGGCGGGCTGCACAGGCTCCTGACAGGGGACGTGTGGACAGTGACCTGTGCTTTCACACAGGCTTCTTGGTGGCGGCAGCAGCCTTAGCATTTCATTCTCGTCTCTGGGGTCCGCGCTGATAGCCACGGCTCGCACCCATCCTGGAGCTCCTTTAAGCAGAGCTCTTAACTCCTCTCCTCGCGCACCAGGAAACAAAGAGGCAAGAAAAAGTCTCTTGCCTCTTCGGCAGCTCCAGACTTTTTCCTGGACTCCCTCCCAGCTAGCTCTGGTGCACTAGCCCCTTCAGGCTGTGTTCACGCCGCCAACCCCAGTCCTCTCCCTGGGATCTAAGCTCCGAAGCCCGAGCCTCACCTCCCAGCTCCCGCCCGCCCCGGCGGGTGAGCAGACAAGCCTCTCCGGCTGGTGAGTGCCCATCGGCACCGATCCTCTGTGCGGGAATCTCTCCGCTTTGCCCTCCGCACCCCTGTTGCTGCGCTCCCCTCCGCGGCTCCGAAGCTCCCCGCTCCGCCTCCCGCAATCTCCGCCCGCGAAGGGGCTTCCTAGTGTGTGGAAACCTTTCCTCCTTCACAGATCCCTCCCACTGGGGCAGGTCCCGTCCCTATTCTTTTGTCTCTGTTTATTCTTTTTTCTTTTGCCCTACCCAGGTATGTGGGGAGTTTCTTGCCTTTTGGGAGGTCTGAGGTCTTCTGCCAGCGTTCAGTGGGTGTTCTGTAGGAGTTCTTCCACGTGTAGATGTATTTCTTATGTATTTGTGGGGAGGAAGGTGATCTCTGCATCTTACTCTTTTGCCGTCTTCTCAAATCTCTCTCTAAGCATATTTTCTACTTTGTTTCCTTGCTTTGTATCCCTAAGGTTTCATATTTCCAAAAAAGTATTCCCTTTGTTATGGCTGGACAATATTTTTTCAAAACGTTTGGTAATCATGAGGAAACCTGAACATTTGCCTGTCTTTTTTTTTTTTTTTTTACTAAGTTTAAGATAAGCTCATCATTGATCAAAAACAAGTTAAACTTTCAAAAAGGTGAAAGGCATCTGTTTTACATTATCTTTATGACTTGTAATATTTGACTGGTATTTCTATTGCAGTATAAATATTTGAGGAGAAACGTCCATGGTCTTCTGCTTCCCAGAACTATAAGAACACCAACTGGGATCGCTGTCAGTCCTGGGGGGACAGTTTGCCTGTGAACAATTGATTAGACAGCTGCTCTGTTCAGTTTTACGTGAACTGCATGTCAGATAATGCCTCATATCTTATTAGGGGCCTCCCATTTCCATTTGGAAAGGTTCAAAAATTCAATATCCTGGAATAATCTGCCTTCTGAGCAGGAAAAGAACAGGTAATATTTTCCATCCTTTTCATCGATGAGCCAAAAACTCAAGGTGCAAATGGGATAAGACCTTTAAGGTTCTTCTTGTTGCATTTCATGTAACTATTACTTTCTTCTGTCCCCCAGGAAGAAGAATCTGAACCATGACAAAAATCACACAAGGCTCTTGGCATTCAAGTGTCTCTAGCTTTTCAACCTTCAATGGACTATTGATTGTTCCCAGCATCATTTATCATGCATCTTTATAAATTACCTCTTCCTAGTTTTGACTAGTATTTATCCAAAACTAACTCACTTGCAGCCTCTAAGGGGCCTTCTCACCAGGCAAAAAACCAAAGCTCTTTAGTTAAAACTAACCTTCATTGCTGTGCAGTGTTACCTCTTTGGTTAACCTTAAGCTGTTCTACCCTGTATGAATACAGGCAATAGGCTTGGCTTTTTCCTGACTAACCACTTTAAATTACCTCTTTCATGGAGCCTTGTGCTTCAGAGTAAATACAGATTCCTGACACACTGCAGCCTATATTTCCATGTAAGAACAGAACAAGTAGTAGCCAACATGATTAGCTGGATACAACCTTATGAATATAACAAATCAGAAAAATTTGACTTTCACCTGGAAGAGCTTTCAGTGATCTAAAGTGTTCTGGGGAATTCCACCATAGTGGAGACAAGCAGCAGGAA